>NC_056729.1:447754958-447987889 GCF_019279795.1 Protopterus annectens | reverse complement strand
ACACACACACACACACACACACTCCTTGCTTGCATCACACACACGCAGGCACACACACACACACACACACACACACACACACACACACACACACACACACAATCCTTGCTTGCATCACACACACACACACACTCTTGCTTGCATCACACACACACACACTCCTTGCTTGCATCACACACACACTCCTTGCTTGCATCACACACACACACTCCTTGCTTGCATCACACACACACTGAACACATAGTAAGCACCAAATGATATCAAAATGTATTCACAAGCACAAAAAAGATACATTTTCCCCAAAGATACCTAAATTCTGTAAAGAAGTGTAGTAGTCCTGATGTCAGCAATTCAGAGCCAGCTAGAGGGTTTTATAGGGCGGGATTAATTCAGTTTGAAACGGAAACGAACATACTACGGAAAAAAAGCTTGCGAGGAGAAAAACAGTGGAATAAATAATTTTAAGAGCTACTGTGTAAATTTGTGTTTGCAAGATCAAATAAAGTGGATGAAAAGACACACCAAGCTGAGGAATGTGATTTACTATCGCATTGTTTTCCTTTAAGCTCCCATAATAGCAGTTTTAGATGGAATATAAACATATACTGGTGTAATCCTTCTTGCTTCCAGTAGCCCATTACTACCACATATCTACCATTATCTTTTTTTAGGAAACAAGAAAAACGAAACAAATCCAAAAAAACGGTTCACCACCACGGCCAGTACGCTAATACCAGAAACGCAGATTTATTTAATACAAATGAAAGCGTTTTCGCCTCCAGGAATCCGGAAGCTTCATCAGCAAATGAAGAGCAAAAAAAGCTTGTACATTTAAAACATAGGGGGTGGCGCCAAATGACGTCACCTCCTTGATCTCTGCAAAATTAATTAAAAGAGCAACATCAAAGGAGAAAAAGATATTTAAAAATCAAACACATTTTTTAACATGTTTAAAAAGACAGGTGTCATAATAGCGTTGGTCTATCTATGTATAGTCATAATGCCAAACAAGGATGACTACAAACCTAATACATCAGCTAAATCGCATCGCCTAAAATGAAAACAAACACAAGTGCTGAATCCGTATATGTCAATGAAATAAAATTAGTGTAAACTTAATTACCTTGACCATCTTAGATTTAAGAATAGGAAAAATTAGTATTAACTATATATGTGTGAGTGTAAACTATATACAAGGGAGGGAAATAGTCTTTGAAACTCTGATTGAAACCCTTGGGAATTGATGTGTTAAGAAATATGTAAAAACTAGGAGCATTTAACATGTATTATCTAAGGTAACTCTTGTATTTCAGCATGGCTGCAATGTTACAGTTTTCATTGAGTCCAGGAAATGAGAAGGCGTCCAATTGTAGCTGCCATTCCAATTCACGGGTCTCTACAATTAGAGATTGCGGACCCCCTCTAATATCCATTCTGATGTTGTCAATACCCATAAAAAGAAAACTGTGACCACTATTATTTAAAATGTGCTTGGATAGAGCATTGTCACTTTTCTTATTATTGATAGCATATATATGTTGGTATATGCGGTCACGAAAGCGCCTGTCCGTTTTGCCAACATAAAATGCTGCGCAGCATTGACAAAATGCTACATATACTATGGCCTTAGTGTTACAGTTAATTTTGTGATTGATAAAGTACTTCTTTTTCCCTATAGTGAAGGAGTTACCAACTTGGAGATACCTGCACCACCTACAACAACCACGTGTAGTGGTGCCTTTCGTTCTCACCATATGGTCAAAGTTCTTATTCCTCTGTAGAAGGTCTTTAAGGTTGTTCCCCCTCCTATATGTAAAGGCAGGGGAAAGGCCTAACCTTTCATGTAGACCCGAATTCATGATAAAAAACCAGTTCTTCCTAATAATAGAGCAAATTTGCCCTGAATTTGTGTTAAAGGCAGTGATAAAACTGGCCGAAAAATCAGGGCCCTTGTTGTTACCTTCACCAATAGGAACCTGTGAAATAGGTGAATCTGGTGTGACTGATATTCTTTCACTCAAAAGAGGGCCCAGACTAGGGGAAAGAAGAGGTGTAAAGGTACCATCCAAGCGTTTAGAAGAAACTTCCACAGTTAGTTCAATGATCAAGTCTGCAGGGTAACCTCTGTTTAAAAAGAAATCTTTGAGTAGGGCACATTCGTTGTTGAAGGCGTCGTCAGTACTACACATACAGGCTGCCCTCACCAGTTGCCCCTTCACAATCGAGCGCTTCTGTTTCCAAGGGTGGCAGCTTGAGAAATGCAAGAAAGAATTGCAATAGGTAGTTTTCCTAAATATTGAAGAGCATCTTTTTTTCCTCTTGTATCAATATTGAAGCTCCTCTAACAATTAGTATAAGTCCTCCCCTTTTCCTTTGTGCCTGATACTCTGCTGAATATCCATCCTGAAAACCATTCTTTATCAAATTCACATTTTTATAAAAGTGTGTCTCATTTAGCATTGTTATTTGCACTCATTTTTTAATATAAATCAATAATATTTCCTTTTTGTCTATACCTGTGATGCCATTCATGTTCCAAAATAATGTTTCATGTAGCCTTTATGATAGGAAATTATTATTCCCAATTTTTATATGTACACCTACTTGTTCGGGAGATGTGATCTTCATTTGGAAGAAAACTAGATTTGTAGATGGCATTCCATTTTTAAAATGTTTGCATAATTATGAATACTACGCATATCTGAATACTTAATGGACAAATAAATGTAAATATATGCCAAGCAGTGCTCATTAGACACCAACTATCAGAGTTATTTTTTTTAGATATTGTGTATACTTTCAGTTGATACCATTGAGTCTAACATAAATACCCTCTGGTTGAAGTTATTTATGTAATATGAACATATGCCATATACTCATAATATTTCAAGGGAAAAAAATCATAATCTTTGTGTTACCAAGTACCCCACTCATCTGATGAGCCATTTATGACCTGTCTAGTGACAAAGCATGTGGAATACTGATTCACAATCCATCCATGTGCAATATGCCTGAGATATGCTCAGAAATATAACTGTGCTAATATGAATATCATATTACTGAACAAGTTTAAACATCTACCAAGTGGTAGTGCGTAGGCAGCTGCAATCAGTGACAACTTTTGCAGTATTATGTAAGCTATTTGTCACCATAAAATACTGTATAATCGCTTCATGGTTCAAGTTATTAATATAATTACTAGCATATAGCATACACTCATAATATTTGCAGGAAAAAAATCATAATTTTGTGTTATCAAGTAACCAAGTCATCCATGGAGCCATTCATGGCCTATCTGGTGACTGGGCATGTGAAATATGGAATCACAGTCCATCCAAGTGCTCAGTGTCAGCGATACATACAGAACTATGATAATTATGCTAATATATATATATATATATATATATATATATATATATATATATATATATATATATATTTGTTCAGTAATAAAATATCTGCCAAATCATAGTATACAAGCACTTGGCATCAGTGATAACTTTTGCAGCATTATGTACGTTGTCATTTGATACTGTGAAGTATCACCTTATGGTTTGGGTTGTTATTGACATATGCCATTCATTCATAATATTTCAACCAAAAAAAATCAGCTTTTGTGTAACCAAGTACCCTATCTAAATGAGGAGCCAGTGACCTCTTTCTAGTGATTGGGCATATAAAATACTGAATCATAAGCTATCCAAGCACACAGTCATGGAGATATGTACAGAAACATGATAATTATGCTAATATGCATATTTTATTATTGAACAAGTATACATATCTGACTAATCATAGTATGCAAGCAGCTGGTATCACTGAAAACTTTTGCAGCGTTATATAAGCTTGCATTTGATAGCATGAAGTACCATTTAGAGCTTATCTAAACAACCTTACCTTGGTTTGTGATTTACTGTGAAGTTGACTGGTAAGAGAAGTTTTATTTGAATTTACATTTTACTTTTTTCACTGTTTTTCATTGTAGAAAGGAAGGGGTAGTTTGTAGACAAGTATTTTTACTTTGATTTATATTTTGCTGTTTTACCTTTAAATTTCACCATTTGTTGTTAGAAAGAGATAGGGTTAGACAGGGAAGCTCTAGCCATCCCAAGGGGCCTAGTTAGTTATAAATTCACACAGACTGCAGAGAGAACAATCCAGAGCTTAACTAACCAATCCCATCTTGGTTTGTGATTTACTGTGGAGCTGACTGGTAAGAGATGGTTTATTTGAATTTATATTTTATCTTTTATCACTGTTTTTCACTGTTTGTAGGAAGGAAGGAATGGATAGCTTGTAGACAAGAAGATTTTCTTTGATTTATATTTTGTTTTACCTTTAATTTTCACTATTGGTTGTTAGAAAGGGATAGGTTTTAGGTCAGCTATAAAGTCACGCAGACTGTAGACAGGACAATCCAAAGCCTATTTAAACAATCCTATCTTGGTTTGTGATTTATTCATCTTTACTGTTAAAAAGAAATGTGACTGCTTTTGTTTGACTTTCAGAACTTGTATGGTCAGAACAACTTTACTGTACTTACTCTAGTATTTAGTTGTATATTGATTGTGTGATTGTTGTCATAGAAGTTGATTTTAAGTTCTCTTTGAATTCTGTGGTTACTGATTTTGATTACTCTTTTTTTCTATAATATTGCATTCATTTGAAGCTGAGTATAGATTCCTTAAATGAGTATGCCATTAATAATTTACTAAATCACAAATATATTTTACAGCGTTAATAAATGCTATGCATATTTAAAGGTAACACCTGATAACACAAGTAATCTGTATTCTTCATGTCAAAAGTTGGATGATTTGCTTACCATTATTAAAAGTAAATCTAGACTTACTAATGGTGATTGCACTTGCCCAATTGGCACAACTTGGAGAATTGTTACAGATATTAATGACGGGACCGGTGAGATAAATAATGTTAGGCAAAGAGCAAATAGAACACATTTAGGAAATGATGTGTCCATTGCCTGTAAAGATCATTCAACCCTTATGAAACAAGATGTTGCCCCTGACAACTTTGGAAATCCGGATGCAAGTATTCAGCAGTCTGAGTATTCAGAGTGTTTAGAAGGAAACAAAAACATAAGAAAGGAAGATGCTCACAACAAATACCAAGGAAGAAAAAGAAACTGATTAACGTCTGTAAAGTAAAGAGAACATGTTCTAAAAGGACAGTGATGTGTTATGTAACACACAGATTACAGGGAATAATATAGCAGTAACCCACGCGTGGGTATGGGTAATGCTGGATTTACCCTCAGTTGTTGTGGTTTGGTCACGAGGGCGAAGCCCGAGTGGCCAAAGAAAGCCAACCGTGGGTAAATCCAGCATTACCCACACCCAGAAGTGGGTTATTGCTATTATACAATGACATTATTTAAGAAAAAAAATAATTACTTTTCTTAAATAATGGCATTGTATAATACCTCCGTGCTGCCCTTCCGCAGCTGTCTGGTATTCTGTGGCAGTTCTGATGTACTGCGCATGCTTATGCCTAAGCAGTACATCAGAGCTGTGGGCAAAAGCAACAGAGAAAGCAAGATCTCCATTGCTTTTTGCAAACTGTTTTGCTATGTTAAATGGGTTTAACATAGCGAGACAGCTTTAAAAAAAGCAATGGAGAATCTCCGTTGCTTTTTTTAAAGCTGTCTCGCTATGTTAAACCCATTTAACATAGCGAGACAGTTTTGAAAAAAGTAACGGAGAAAGCAAGATCTCCGTTGCTTTTTACAAACTGTCTTGCTATATTAAAGGAGTTTAACATAGCAAGCCAGCTTTAAGAAAAGCAACAGAGAATCTCTGTTGCTTTTTTTAAAGCTGTCTCGCTATGTTAAACTCGTTTAACATAGCGAAACAGTGTGAAACAACGGAGATCTTGTGTTCTCCGTTGCTGTTAAAAAAAAGAGTTATAGTAATGGAAAAAGTCTGGGTGACCGGACCTTTTTCCATTACTATAACTCTGATTTACAACGTGCACGCTGACCAATCAGCGTGCACGTTTTTGAATATTAATTGGGAGTCATTGTATAATAACATTTTTCTATCAGAAAACCTTCAGTCTACAGAAAAAGGCATCATTTTTCCAATATAGAAGGTAGAAAAAAGAGGCAAGGGGCAGGTGAAAAGGAAGAAATCAAAATTGAACGTGTCAAAATGCACTGGGATGAATAATCTCAATAACTCTAAAATTAAAGGTATGAGTATTGCCCTGTTCTAACACATGCTTCAAGAGTGCATTATGTAGGGAGCCTTTTCTAATATGATATATGTGCTCCCTCATTCTATCACGAAGCACCCTGTTGGTTTTACCAACATAAAAAGAGCTACAGGCTGTGCACTCTGCTAAGTAAACAACATGGGGGGGTCATACAATTCGCTTCTGCTTTAAAAAAAATAACTCTTTTCGAAGGTCTGGGTGATAAAAAACATTAGATATATTAATGAACTTACAAAAATTGCAGGTGCCACATGGCATGGTATGCCCCATAACAGAGGTCGTATTAACGAAACTCCTGTCATAACACAAAAGCCTCCTTAAATTTTGATGATTCTTAAATCTAAACCTGGGCATATCGCCCACAATCCTGGCAATCTCATCATCAACTTGTAAAATGGGCCAGTGCTGTGCAAATAAATCGTGACCTGTATATAATCGCTTGTGAAAAACAAAGGAATTTTAACATCATTCATGGTATTATTCTGACCATTAACAAAACCTACCTCCATAGCAGGTCTAAAATATGGTCTCGCTGTAGTTAACCTCAAATCTTCGTGGTCAGACCATTGTCTGCTAATTTCACTAGTAGTGTACCCTCTATCCAACAACTTTTTCTATAAGCCAGCAATCTCATGCTGAAAACCATCTGAAGACGGATTCAACCTGGAGGCCCTCATTCCCTGTCCTCTGATTAAATTTCTAAAAATATAACCAGGATGCATGCTGGACCTAAAAATTAAGGCATTTCTATGACATGTCTTACAATGTATGCCTGTATTAATTATATGCTCATCCAATTTTTCAATATATAGATCTAGAAACTCGATACAAGTATAAGACCAGTTGTAAGTGAATTTAAGACAGTCAGTTAGACTATTCATAACGTTATAAAATTGTACCAAGTCATCTGGCAACCCTCGCCATAACAAAAACAAATCATCGATGAAACATCGATAAAATAACACATGTTCCTTAAAGCATGTGAGGGGGAATAACATATTAATCTCCCAGTGGGCAAGAAACATATTGGCGTAGCTATTGGCACATGAAGTGCCCATAGCCACGCCATGTTTCTGTAAATATATTTCCTCGCAAAAGGTGAAAGCGTTATTTTCAAGAACAATCTCTAAAAGAAAACAAATCAAATCAACTTGTTTCAATGAATAATCACTATGTAGTGATAAATATTCATGTACATACTGCATGCCCAAGTCATTGGAAATCATGGTAAATAATGACTGGATGTCAAAGGTAACACAAATGACATCGCTGACATCAGAAACATCCTTGGTACATTCATATAAATCTACCAAAAACTGTTTGGAATCCCTTAAAACTGTATGATTCAAGCTAATAACAGGTCTCAAAAACTTCTCAACATACAGGGAGAGTGGTTCTGTGACCCACCCTCCTCCGGCCACAGTAGGTCTCATAGGTGGATTAGTAAGATGCTTATGAATTTTAGGCAAACCTTGTATTGATGGAATTAGTGGATTAGTTACCTTCAAAAAAGAAAATAATTCTTCGGTAATGAGATGAGCAGAAAAAATATCCAAGATATCCCTGCCAGCAGATGAAATAACGTGCTAAAAATATCCAAGATATCCCTGCCAGCAGATGAAATAACGTGCTAAAAATATCCAAGATATCCCTGCCAGCAGATGAAATAACGTGCTAAAAATATCCAAGATATCCCTGCCAGCAGATGAAATAACGTACTAAAAATATCCAAGATATCCCTGCCAACAGATGAAATAACATGCTGCACATCCCATTGCTGGCTTAAAATTCCTTTGTTTTTCACAAGTGATTATAAACAGGTCACAATTTATTTGCACAGCACTGGCCCATTTTACAAGTTGATGATGAGATCGCCAGGATTGTGGGCGATATGCCCAGGTTTAGATTTAATAATCATAAAAATTTAAGGAGGCTTTTGTGTCATGACAGGAGTTTCGTTAATACAACCTCTGTTATGGGGCATACCATGCCATGTGGCACCTGCAATGTTTGTATATTCATTAATACATCTAATGTTTTTTTATCACCCAGACCTTCGAAAAGAGTTATTTTTTAAAGCAGAAGCGAATTGCATGACCCCCCCCATGTTGTTTACTTAGCAGAGTGCACAGCCTGTTGCTCTTTTTATGTTGGTAAAACCAACAGGGTGCTTCGTGATAAAATGAGGGAGCACATATATCATATTAGAAAAGGCTCCCTACATAATGCACTCTCGAAGCATGTGTTAGAACAGGGCAATACTCATACCTTTAATTTTAGAGTTATTGAGGTTATTCATCCCAGTATTAGAGAAGGTGACATTTTGACACACACTGAGCATAGAGAAACTTGTTGGATTGTTATACTTCATGCGGACAGAGGAAAAGGTTTAAATGAGAGGGCTTGTATTAAACCTTTATTAAAGAAAAGAAGGTTACATAAATTATTTTTGTGTATATATGATATATGATCTCTTTACATATATTTGTGCATAAATATTCATATGTTCATATATCTATTTGTGTTTTTGTATTTGTCTTTTATATAGTGTTGTTTACTTAAGTGTGTGGTTACAATATATAATATAATACATAATTCATTACATTCATTTTATTTTGGTTTTTCATTTTCGTTTTTGTTTTTAGGGTTTTCTAGACAGATTTTAGCCTTGTATGTATTTTTATTTTTGCATGCGTTCCTTTTAGTATTGCTCATCTGTTTGCTCTAGTACTTGAATGAATGAATATTCATTGGTTTTAGATGAAGGATTTGATTAAGTGCTTGCAACTTGTTAATTCATTAATTATCTGGAGTGGCCTCTGACTGGAGAAAGCTTTGATAATATGCATGCATTTATAGTGTAAACACCTTTTGTTTGTACTTGGTCTGAAAAAGCTATACTGCTAAAGCGCTTACAGATTTCTCAATAAACCTGTGGATTGATTTTATCACTTGAAGATTCTCATTGCTTAGTTTTTGGACCCTTTGCCATGGTGAATGATTTTATACAGCATTACTGACACTGTGCTTTTTGCCTTTGTTCTGGACTTTGCCTAGTTCATTCCATTGTTTGTGTTTATATTTTATTTTCAAAACATGGTTAAAGAAAGATGACTGGAAACTAGTTCTGTCAGGGTATAAATGTTTTTACTATAACAGACATTCTAACAAAAATCAGGTGGAGGTGTTATGACAGAGATTAAAGATAGTTATGAAACCTGTGATTACATGATCAATGATAACACCAATACTATAGGCTGTGTATCTGTGACAATAAAGACAACCCTGGAACATTGTTGGAGTGTATATACCACCAAAGTCAAGTGCAGATGACCTAGAGGAATTCATACATTTCTTGCATGAAATGCAGAAGGGAAGAATAATATTAGCTGGGGACTTCAATTTACCAGAAACAGACTGGAATAATATTGATTCAGCAACATTGATAAGGGAATTAATCACAACATCTATTCAGGAACAACAATTGCTTCAGATTGTAAAAACAACTACCAGAGAACGGAACATACTAGAGATTGTTTGTGTTCCTAAAGAAATTACTGTTACTTCAAGTCAGTTTTTACCATCGTTGATATGCAGTGATCATGGGGTTATAAAGGTTCATTTGTTGCTAGATAAGTATGCCAAAATAAAATCTAAACCAATGCACAGAAGGTAAATTACAGATTATATGGAAGCACAGTCACTATGTAACATTAACTGGAGTGATGTGTTCAGTGGAAAAACTGGAGATGGAATGTGAAAAGTTTTGAAAGAGAAATTGTTTGAGTGCAAAAAATCAAAAAAAAGTTTAATATCAGGATCTAGGCATGTAACTTCAAGGGGATATATTTGCATAAGAACAAGATACCTGATTAAGTTGAGAGACTAAAAAGATAAGAAATTGAAGAGAGGTTGAACTACATTTTATGCAGAATCCTCAATCAAGGGTGAAGCACCTCAAATACAGCAGCTACAAACGTATCTCAGAAAAAACAAAACTGAATGAGGTGGCAAACACGACCATAAGAAACTGACCATTTATTCCTTTAAAAATAATAAAAAAACAATAAAAAACGAACAACATATCTTATTTCCAGTAAGCGCTTTCACATTCAAATAGAATGCTTCATCAGACTGTTAACAACTTAACATTAATTGTCTTTAAATACCATCTTATTCCATTAGCAAACCAATCGTATTCCTAGCTCATAAATATTAAGTGGATAGAACTGTGCTGTAATAGAACTTTTTCATTATTCTATGTTCACAATTTATAAAATCTCTCCATACATCAAGTATTAGAAACATAAATAATAATGAATAAATTTCATATTAATATTTAAAACATATGTATGTATTTCTGTTAAAAATATGTATATAGACCTTATGTAAAGCTATATGTAAAGCATGTTAGTCTGATGAAAAATATAAATAGAGAAAATGAAGGCATATATCTAAGCACCATAACATATCGTTTTTAGAATAGATATATATATCTATTTATGAAACTAGGACCTAAATCCATCATGCCTTAACTCCATTGATAAAATGTCTTCATCAAAAGCACCTACATACATATGAATATATCAAAACATAGTTTATAAAAAATATATATATATATAAAAACATATATGTAAAAACAAATATAGAAATAAATTTTATCTACATTAAAAAGCCCAAATGCTGTTAAACAATATGCAAGAAAGCTAGTGGACATTACCTTAATTCTCAACCTATCTTCAGGCATAAAATTTTATTAATCTTTAAGATTCCTGGCTGCTAAAGCATGTCATAGATTTAAAAATGTTTACTAGAAATTTAAATCTTAGAATGATGTTTGATAATAGTAACAGCAATATTTCTAACAATTTTAAAAAACCCTCAATGTTTATTCCACAAGTACATCCTTTGGTTGCAGCTTTTGAGAAAGCGATGGAAAGGTATTTAAAAGAATTATATAATAATAAAAATATGAAACATGATTTTTAAAATCTTAATAAAGAAGAAGACAAGGCACTTAAAGAATTGCAATTGAACAAGGACATAGGTTCATAGGTTCATAGGTTCATACTAGGCTATCTGCCCTAAGGCATTTATAAGCCTAGCCAGAGTATGTTTGGCTTTCGCCACCCATTTTAAATTAATTTAGCTATGCCCTTTTTCGAGGTTAGTATACTGTGCCTCTGTCTAACAGTGACACAGAAGTGATACCATGGGTAAACCTACGATCTCCCATCCACTCATCAAGATTCCTCTTGAAGAGAGTCAATGAGGGACTCTACCTAACCTGGACTGGGATTTTATTCCAGAGTGAAGGGAGCCCCTGGGTTATGAATCTGTCCCTCCAGCATGTCCTATTTATTTCAGTGCTGAGGTTCAAGTCTCTCGAGTGTGTAGCTCGATGGGATTTGGATTTTTTGAGGTGCAGCATGTCCCTTAATTCCGGGTTGGACATGGCTTTATACGTCAGGCACAGGTCGCCTCTGAGCAGGCGGTATGCCACTGAGTAGAGCTGGAGTTTCTTTAACCGGGCAGCATATGGCATCTGTTTGAGCCCTTTGATCCTCTTGGTGAGGTACTTTTGGGGTCTTTCCAGTTGCTGCAGGTGTTTGGTAAGGTACATCCCAAAAGGGCATTGTACTCGATTATGGGCCTGATGAGGGATGAGTAAAGAGGCACGATGACCTCCCCTAATCTAGATGTGAATCCCTTCATGATTAGGTGGGCTATATAAAATGTTTTTCTAACCACTTTGGCCACGTGGTTGTCAAATGAGAGATTGCTATCAACTTGGGTCCCCAGGTCCCTAATTACTTCTTCTGTACTTAATGGATTACCACCTATGTGGTAATTTGTTTTTTGCCAAAGGGGATGACTATACACTTTTTGGCATTTAGCTTGAGGCCATGGCTCTGGCACCAGTTGTCTGTTTCTATGAGGCCCTTTTGGAGGATGCTTGTGTCGGCTGGAGAGTCGATTATGGCGCCCAGTTTGCAGTCATCTGCGAACTTGGTCAGCCACAGTCCTTCTGTGTTGGCCTGTACCTCCGAGAAATATATACCGAGCAAGAGAGGTCCCAGGACTGAGTCTTGTGGGATGCCACTTGTAACTGGTTTGGAGACTGACATTGCTCCAGCAATTCTAACCATGTGGGTTCTGTCCTTGAGCCAGTTTGCAACCCATCTAGTGACATAGGGGTTTATATTTAAGCTGGTGAGCTTATCTATAATGCCGGTATTGTATCGAAGGCTTTGCGAGGTCCAGGTAGGCTGTGTGGACCACCTTCCCAATGGCCTTGGTGACTGATTCAAAGAAGTCGACCAGGTTTAAGAGGCAGGATCTGCCCTTAACAAAGCCGAACTGGGTAGGATCCAGTGTCTGTAGGTCCCCAATATATTTATTTATGAGGTTCATGGTGATCCTTTCCATAGCTTTGCAGACCAAGCTAGTCAGGCTTATGGGGCGATAGTTTCCAGGGTCCGTTGAGGCACCACCTTTGTAGAGAGGGACCACTGTTGCTGTACACCACTCTTTGGGTACATATCCTGTAGTAAGACTGAGATTGAACAGTAGTTTTATGTTTGGGTTTAGCTCTTCTTGGAGTTCATGTAGGATGCAGCCCTGGACACCATCTGGTCCCATTGATGCTGTGTTTTTTGCTTTGGAGTGGGCGGCTCTTACCTGAGCATCTGAGATGTCAGGGGGGCAGCACTCTGCTGGGATAGATATTTGCCCTTTTGGTGGGGGGGGGAAGTTTGCGCTGAACCTGTCAGCTAGGATGTTGGCAATGTCTGTGGGTTCGGTGTATTTTTTGCCATTTTGGACTAATTCTGAGCATATCTGGGAATTCCCACCCAGGTTCTTAACATAACTAAAGAAAGCCTTGTGATTATCCTTAGTGTCCTGTGCAATTTTTCTCTCGAAGCTGGCCTTAGACGATTTTATGAGTACCCTTAGTTTTTTGCTAATACTGATCAGAGATGCCTTCCCTTTTGGGATTTTGCTCTATCATGTAGTAGCTCCCTCCTTCTATTGTATAGTTTGTTTATGGCTGGGGTCGACCAGACAGGACGCCAGCCATTGGAGGATTGGGTCTTAGTTTTATTTGGGATTGATGATCCATGCATTCCTGAAGGTGTTCATAGAATGCATTTATAAAGGATTCTGCGGTCTGGGCCGTATTTTCCACAGGCCGGGGCTTTGAAGGATTCCACCTCGGTTTTGAGGAGTGTGAAATTTGCTTTAGAGAAGTTTTCACTGTGGTTTTCTGGGCAGGGGTGGAGTCGGATGTGAATATCCAGTGAGATCAGTTTATGGTCTGATCTTACCAGTGAGGGATACACTTCTGGTCTGGAGCATAGAGTTCCCATGTTGGTGATGATCAGGTCCAGTAAGTTTTCCCCTCTTGTGGGAGTGGTAACAAGTTGTTCCATAGCATTTGAGTTTATAAATTCTAGGAACCTTTGGGCTAGGGTGTTGGAGCTAGAGTAATGCTCCCAGTCTATGTTTGGGTAGTTGAAGTCACCCAATATAATGGTGTTTGGAGAGACCTTCATATTTTCGAGTGTTCTCAGGAAGGCCGAGTGGGGTTCCTGGGTTTGGGAGGGTGGTCTGTAGCAGGCTATAAACTGGAAGGCAGTTTTACCCACTGTTAGTTGCACATGGATAGTCTCTGATGCTTCGTGCTTTGCCACCAACCTGGAGGTGTGGGTATCTTTGATGAATATCGACCTCCTTTTGTGGTTCGGTCCAAGTTTTGGGGCGAACAGCATGGTATGAGGTATAACCTGGTAGTGCTGGGGTGCTCTCGGGAGCCCTGAACCAGGTTTCTGTTACTGCACAGATATTGATGTTCTCCATGCTAAGGAGAGTTTTGAGTGCATGCATCTTGAGGTTTAGACTTCTGGCGTTGAGTAGCATTACTCTTAGTTTCTTATCCCTTGTGATACCTATAGAGGTGGGTTTGTCTTTTGAGCCTTGCCTAAAAACGGCACTATGGGGGTAGCAAGAGCCTTTGCCAATATCCGAAAGCCCAGGGGTGACAAGTGCAAGCCGTCCCTAGCGAAGCATCGTGGCTTGTCGAGCATATCATCCCAGGCTGACAGGCATTGGATTCCCTTTGAATGACACCTGTACTTAAGCCAATTGTTGAAATTGATCATCTTGTCTTCATATTGTGGCATCATTCTTGGTGAGGGTAAGATGCTACTCAAGGTCAGGGTCATACCGGCCTGGGCTACATGCTCAGAGAGCTCCTCTATGTCTCTTTTCATGTAGTCCAGGGAGGTACATCTCAGGTCATTCACACCAGCATGGACAATGACTGAGTCATATTTGTACTTGCCTTGGAGTGACCTGAGTGCTTGTGTTATGTGGCGGATCCTAGCGCCCGACAGGCTGCTCACCGTGACCTTCTCCTTGTTCAGCCTGGTGAGCGGGACGTCAGTGTGCCTGACGATAGAGTCACCTATTACAAGTGTATCAGGTGTGTTGTTTAGCCTTAAGGGCTGTGACTGTTCGGCACACTGGCTTTGTGAGATATGTGTTGCACGTGTTTTGTTTTGGGGTAGCGGTTGCTTGGGTGTCTGCTTTGATGGTCTCTGCTGCTTAGGCAGATCTTTATTTAGAGTCTCCGAGTATGTTTTTGTGTGATTATGTGTTTGGTTTGCTGTCGTGGTAGGTCTATGTGAGACTGGAATTGTAGTGAGTGTGGTTTCCTTCTCCTCCTGACTGGTTATGCCAGTACTGAGTTGAGAGAGCTTAGCCTCCAGTTTGGCTATATGGTTGCATCTCTCACATGTGTTGGAATTTGTTGGGAGGAGGAGAGGGTTGTCTGTGTACATGAGGCAGTTGTAACATTGCCTCAAGATTCCCAGATTCACCAGCTGGACTGGAGAGGAGATTGACAACTGACCTTTGGACATGCTAGAATAATATTGGGAATTCCTTTATAATTGAAAACAAGGGCCAAAGCGGAGTGAGGGGGTAGTGCTTTTAATTTTTAGTGCTGACTTATATAATTGCTTTAGTGAGCAAGTGCTAGGTAACTTAAGTGCAATGTGTTACAGGTAACTTAATGCAAAAACGACAAACAGTAACTTTCTTTCAAGTGAAACAAGGAAATAAGTACAGTAAGCTATGCAGATATCACTAGGGATCCACAGAAGCGCTGAGAAGCCGCGTTTTAGGTGGAATTAGCATTCCAGAGAAATAACAAGCAAACAAACAACAATCATACAAACAAAGCTAGATTCAGCAGGCCTGGATCTAGTCTATGCTACAGCAAACAAGGTGTACCAATTTCAGTAGGAAACAGTTCAAATATGCAGGCACTATAAACCTTTAACCAGAAATTCCCAGCTCAGAAGGGCAGAGTCCAGCCTCTCCTCCCACAAGAGTGCAGACCACGAACCTTCTTAATGTAAAATAACTGGCCTGAAGCCCAAGTGCATAAGCCAGAACTAATACACTTTAAGAATAACAGACACTGAGCTCTCAATCAGCAATTCCCAACTTAGAAGGATGAAAGCTACCTGTCCTGCCACCACAGTGCATGCCACAAACCTTCCTAATGTAAAACAACTGGTCTGAAGCCCAAGTGCTTAAACCAGAACTAATACACTTTTAGAATAACAGACACTGAGCCCTCAATCAGCAGTTCCCAACTTAGAAGGATGTAAGCTACCTGTTTTGCCACTACAGTGCAGACCACAAACCCTCTTAATGTAAAACAAATGTTCTGAAGCCCAAGTGTTTAAACTAAAAGGCTTAGAATAGTTATAAGGGGAGCTGACAAGGGTGGAGCTACAGTCATTCTAGATGCACACATGCACACATGTACAGAATGAAGATGTTGGATTTATTAGCAGATAGAGAAGCGTACTGTGAGATAGATTTATTGAAATTAAATAAGATTATCAACAATGTACAAGATGAATTATACGATTTATTTTTGTGTAATGTGATTGATTTTGATCTATACAAATATTTTTTAGTAGAACAACCGACTGTACCCACATTCAGAGGCTACCCAAGCTTCACAAAGACATCATAAATCCACCATTGAGGCCAATAGTGTCAAGTAAGGGATGGCTCACTGAAGCCATATCTATATATTTAGAGAAACAGCTGAGGAATATTGTGGAACAGACAGGAACAATAGTTAAAGACACTGAACAGTTTGTGGAGAGCCTTTCAGAATATACGATACAAGAGAACAATAGAGAAATTAGTTACATGGTAACTTTGGATGTAAATTCTCTGTTTACCTCGATTCCAAATGACACAGGCATAGAATATATGAGGCTATTTTTAATAGAACAGAATGTAGCCAGAGATTTAATAATCAAATGTGCCATGTTGATGGACATTTTCCCCCAAAACAATGTTTTCGTCTATGATGATCAATATTTCTTACAACAAAGGGGAGTAGCCATGGGTATCCCATGTGCAAATTTGTATGCGAACATCGTAATGGCATACTGGGAACACACATATATAATGAGAAGTGAATATAAGGAGAATATATTGTACAAACAGTTTGTAGACAATGTTTTTTTTTTATTGTGGAAAGGAGAGGAATCTAGACTCCATGAATTTATGGAATATATAAATAGAACCACAAATTTCTTATTATTGACAGGGAAATGGTCAGTAGTAGAAATACAGTTTTTGGACGTTCTCGTTATAAAAGAAGGTGATACGATACAAATACAGTTGTATAGGAAAGAATGCAGGAAGGATTCTATACTACATCGCACCAGTATGCATCCTCCCCATATTTATACGAATATAGTTAAAGGACAAGCAGTAAGAGCATCTAGACTTATCAGCAGAGATTTAAAGTTTCAAGAAACAATAGGGACAATGCATGGAGAATTTGAAGAAAGGGGTTATAGAGGAGAAGAAACAGATAATTTATTCAAAGACAATACAGTGATGAGAACTTCTACAGGGAAACCATACATTATCATTGACATCATAATGTTAATATACCAGATAGAGGGCGAGAAGTAGTAGGTATAAATAAACCAGTAATATCTTTTACGAACAATAAGAAGAAGATTAAGAAAATTTTCGCAAAAAATTGGAATATTTTAACTGTTGATGAGAAGCTATGTGCAATGGTAGGTGATACCCCTAGATTCACCTACAAAAATACAAAATCATTAAAACGTATGTTATTCTATGAAAACAGTGAGAAGAAACCACTTAGATCCACAGAAGCTGCAACCAGTGTCCTTATATGTTGAATAATAACAAATTTATTCACCCTGACACAGGGAAGGAGTATGATTTTAGTACATATGCCGATTGCAAGACACGAGATTTGATTTATCTGGCCACTTATATTAAATGCAGCTCATTCTATATAGGCATGACTAATAGAACCTTAAGGGAACGTGCGAAAGAGCATATATATGCAATAAATAAGGAAGTTGAGAATAATGCATTAGCAAAGCATATTATGAACAATGGCACTACACATGGTTTTAGGTTCATTGCAATAGAATTAATAAACAGGAATGTTAGGTTAGGTAACTATAAGAATTTTACTGAACAAAGGGAAATGAGGTGGATATTGAGACTACAAGCAGGTAGAGGTTCAGGACTCAATGATAGGGTCTCTTTGAGGCCCTTTTTAGCAGCCAGGAATCTTAAACATTAATAAAATGTTATGCCTGAAGATAGGCTGAAAATTAAGGTAATGTCCACTAGCTTTCTTGCATATTGTTTAACAGCATTTGAGCTTTTTAATGTAGATACAATTTCTTTCTATATTTGTTTTTACATATATGTTTTTTATATATATTTTTTAATAAACTATGTTTTGATATATTCATATGTATGTAGGTGCTTTTGATGAAGACATTTTATGTTTTATCAATGGAGTTAAGGCATGATGGATTTAGGTCCTAGTTTCATAAATAGATATATATATCTATTCTAAAAACGATATGTTATGGTGCTTAGATATATGCCTTCATTTTCTCTATTTATATTTTTCATTAGACTAACATGCTTTACATATAGCTTTACATAAGGTCTATATACATATTTTTAACAGAAATACATACATGTGTTTTTAAATATTAATATGAAATTTATTAATTAATATTTATGTTTCTAATACTTGATGTATGGAGAGATTTTATAAATTGTGAACATAGAATAATGAAAAAATTATATTACAGCACAGTTCTATCCACTTAATATTTATGAGCTAGGAATACGATTGGTTTGCTAATGGAATAAGATGGTATTTAAAGACAATTAATGTTAAGTTGTTAACAGTCTGATGAAACATTCTATTTAAATGTGAAAGCTCTTACTGGAAATAAGATATGTTGTTAGTTTGTTATCGTTTTTTATTGTTTTTAAAAGAATAAATGGTCAGCTTCTTATGGTCGTGTTTGCCACCTCATTCAGTTTTGTTTTTCTGAACTACAACATTGAAAACTTAAACAAGCTGAACAAACAAATTAAGCATAGTGTGAGACAAGATCAAGAAAAATTTGAAGAAAATGTATGTATATATTGGGCACAATAGGAAACCTATTTATAGATACATAAGATGTGGAAGGAGTAAAGATATACAAATTGATAAACTGTGGGCAGATTCTAAAATTTATTCTCAGATACAACAGATTATAGATATATTTACAAAATCTTATGCAAAACACTTTGGCTCCACAAAGGGGGTGATAAGTTATCCTAATAACATCCAGGTAACCTCAGATACTAGAATCAAATTAGATTTTATTGAAAAAGAACTGGGCAAACTTGATCCAAACAAAGCACAGGAAGGAGACGGAATTAAGCAATAACCGACAACGTGGTGTGGTATATTGAAGATTTACCAATGGTTGGTGTGGATTAATCATGAGGGCGAAGCCTGAGTGATTAAATAAAGCCAACCATGGGCAAATCTTCAATATACCACAACCACAGAGTCGATTTTTGCTATTATACAATGACATTATTTAAGAAAAAAATACTTGCTTTTCTTAAATAGTGTCTTTGTATAACGGCACATACTGTTCTTCCGCTGGTTGTGGTACACTGCTTCCTTGTTTTGATGTACTGAACATGCATATGGGAGTTATGTCCCATGCAAACCCAGTACATCAATGCTTTGAAATGGAAGCAACGGAGAAAAGAAAGTCTCTGTTGCTCCGTTTTTTTTTTTTTTATTTGTTAAAAAAAATGTTTTGAGCACTTTATACCAACGGAAAAAAGTCTGAGTGACCAGACCTTTTTCCGTTAGTATATTGTGGGATTTACAATGGGCATGCTGGCCAATCAGCGTGCATGTTTTGGAATATTAATGGGGGGCATTGTATAATTAGTAATAATGACCTGAGAACACTTCAGCAAAAACTTACAGTACCATTATATCTATTAGTCACTAGGTCATATAAATATGAGGAAATTCCTCAAGATTGGAGACATGCGCTTATTAAACCTGTCTTTAAGGGAAAGTGGTGTAGGACAAACCCTGAGTGATATAGACCCTTAAGTCTACTTTCATGTTGTGGAAAAATAATGAAGAAAGCAATATTGGATAAGTTATTGTGATAATCGGATCGGTTGGGACTTGAAACCATATATCATATATATTATTATGGTTATATATATGTTGAAAATAAAACTATTACCACCTGTAACATGATATTCTATAACAATATAATAACAGCTATGAATGAAAACTTGTGCTGTGATATAATTTATATAGATTTAACTTTAGCAAGTGACAGGGTCATCCACAAAACACTGATCAATAAATTAGAACAACGAGGTATTGATGTACTCTTGATAAGATGGATAGCTGCATGGATTACAAATAGGACATGGCAAGTATCATCCAGCAACTGGACAGGTAAAATTCCTGCAAGGCTCTGTCCTAGGCCCTTACTTGCTTAGATTGTATCTTTCAGACCTAACTTTTTCATCTGCGGTATTCTACAGTCTATATGCAGATGACCTGCAATTGGATAAACTGATTACATGTGTTAGAGATAGGTCATGTCTGCAAAAGAACTTGACTAAATTGACCAATTGGGTGCAGGAGAATAATATGCTGATAAATACATCAAACACTAAACATATGAGATTTGGGAGACAGAAAGTGAAAGATGAATATTTAATACAGCACACAATGATTGAAATTGTAGACTCATTTAAGGACCCAAGTATATGGGTAGATTCAGCTATGAGTTTTTCTAGTCATATCAACCAATTGGTTAATATAGCAATAACCCATGCCTGGGTGTGGGTAATACTGGATTTACCCATGGTTGGTGTGGTTTGGTCACGAGGGCGAAGCCCGAGTGGCCAAACAAAGCCAACAGTGGGTAAATCCAACATTACCCACACCCAGGCGTGGGTTATTGCTATTATACAATGACATTATTTAAGAAAAAAAATAATTACTTTTCTTAAATAATGGCATTGAATAATGCCTCCTTGCTGCCCTTCCACAGCTGTCTGGTATTCTGCGGCAGTTCATGCGTATGCCTATGCAGTACATCAGAGCTGTGGGCAAAAGCAAAGGAGAAAGCAAGATCTTTGTTGCTTTTTACAAACTGTGTCACGATGTTAAAGGAGTTTAACATAGCGAGACAACTTTAAAAAAAGCAACGGAGAATCTCCATTGCTTTTTTTAAAGCTGTCACACTATGTTAAACTCGTTTAACATAGCGAGACAGTGTGAAGCAATGGAGATCTTGCGTTCTCCATTGCTGTAAAAAAAGAGTTATAGTAATGGAAAAAGTCCGGGCGACTGGACCTTTTTCCATTACTAGAACTCTGTTTTACAACGTGCACGCTGACCAATCAGCGTGCACGTTTTTGAATATTAATGGGGGGTCATTGTATAATGATAGTTATAAAACTATGGGTTGTATAAAAATATTTCTAAAGTCTAGGAAATCAGTAATGATGAAGTCATTCTTTGTTAGTTACATTAGACCCAAATGTGAATATGGAATAACAATATGGAAACCTTATAAGAAACAAACATGAGTAAACTAGAAAGAGTACAGCTGAAATTTACCAAGGGCATCCATGGATATGAAAATTTAAGTTATTATGAAAGACTAAAATATCTGAACATGTGCAGTGCCTGTTATAGATATCTAAGAGAAGATTTTATTTAGGTATATAGGGCATTTAGAGACAACTACCTCTGGGAATGATTGAGGGTAGCAAAAAAGTAGTATAGAATCATCAGATAACCTATGTAGAAGATTCTATAGGAATGACAAGTGTACTAATTGGTTCTCTGAGAGTGCAGCTAATGGATGGAACAGACTACCAAATTACATTAAAGCAAGTACTAGTTTAGATATTTTAAGACCATCCTGGCACTTATTATGGGAACACGTGTTTTGGTATATTGCCAAGCTAGGAGGGCATTAATGCCCGTGCTTGAAATATTTGTATGTATGTATGTACATATGTACATATGCAGTCACCTTATGGTTTGAGTTATTATTATAATTGTGGACATATGCCATATATTCATAATATTTCCAAGGGTACCAAGGGTACATTAGCATACTATGATAATGTGGCAATTCTACTGTTGGTGCTTTGGTGTGTATGTCCGCTGTCCTGCAGTCATGGATCAGATATGCTTCCTCACTTATCCACAACTTTATTTAATTATGAAATATATAAAGTATATATAAGTATAGCCTTTTTTGCTACCTATTACATCCAAAGTGCATGCAAGTGTATAGTTTGTACACCTGGATGCCTGTTGACATCCAGAAATTAGAAAAAAAGTCCTCAACTTTAAAAATTGATCATCTGTAGACAACTGGTTTGCTGAAACTGTGCCATACATGAATGAAGTCAGCACTTCACTATACCCAGCAAACAGTTTAATTCTATAGCATGCAAATGCCATACTTCACAACATACAAAATGATTGACTGATCCCACTCCGTAAAATGCAGCCATGCTTGCTTCTGTTTTTTTTTTAATTAATTAATTTATGTATTTGTTTATTTATTTGTATGCAAGTTAGAATGAAATCACATCAAAATTGACAGGTGCAATGCTGCCTTGGACTTTGTATCTTTTTATTAGAAGAACTATACAGAATTGGCATATTTCGTTAATTTTATGCAATTGTGTGAGACTGTTAACATAGCTGAACACTGTAACAATTTTATTCACAGGGGATGCATAATAGAAAACAGTAGAATGAAAAGCAGAGTCCCACCCCCCTTTTTTTATTGGCTCATTATGTATTAGATAAACTTTTGTGTTTCCTCCTTAGCTTGTTCTGCATCAAAAAATGACTTTGATCCTCCAGGAAAAAATATTCTGAAGACAGCTGGATACAACAGCTTGAATCTCACACCTGCCTCTCAACACTCCCTGACTGTTTGATAAATGTGTTCTTTTCAGCTTGGTGTTCAGTGAATAGTAATTTTTCAGAAATACTCTGCTGTCTGCAATGTTTAAAACTTTGCCCTTTTGTCAGGCTCAACTCTTTCTGCTAGCATGATTACATCTTTACTAATATAGGTCTTGGCTGCTTTCTTATGGCCAGGCTTGGAGCATGCATATGATGTGCCCTTTCAATTAACAAATTCTGCTGTGGAATACCAGTACAGTTGCTTATTTGTGCTTTCATAAAAGTAATGCAATCCGTTCTTCCAGCTTCTGTCATACAGGAGAAAATCTCAGGTTTTCCCTGCATGTTCTAGCCTCTTAACTCTACCATTGTTGAAACAGCTCTTCTTGAGTAGTGTCTTACTCAACAAGCCTTTTTGTCATTCTGACCTCTGATTTTTGCAGTTTTATCAGTTCATCTGAATAGCTGTTTAAAGCTTCTTCCATTTGGCCAGCCTTTTGCTATTTGAGTTGATATACTCCTTCGATGCTTCGTTTATTTTAATCAGCTCTGATCAGATTTGAGTTATTTGTTTTTTTCCTCTAGATTACTAGAAGCCATGTCTTGCACCAAAGATGGAACTTGAACTGCTTTTTTGCTGAACAGCTTGCAGGATCATTCACAGTCAATGTTTTCTCTTCACCTTTTCTAGCTGATTTTATTTTAGGCTTTCTAAGTTTCTTCTTTGCTGGCATCCAGGAAGTATACATACTTTTTTGTACTGTGAGAACTGAAAAAAAGGCTGTTGATCAGAATACAGCCATCTGAAAGTCACATTTAATTTGCTGTTTTGGTCAATATGCTGAGTGATTGACTGAACTTGAAAATATGTGAACTTGAAAATATAGTACAAGATTTTATCTAAAATAATGAAAAGGATATTGAAATGCAAATTTTATTTATTCATAAAAGATAAAATCACACACGTCTCCACAGGCATACCACTTCAAGAGTAATGCAAAAGAACCACATCATTTTTGTTTTGCATGGCTATCTCAATATTCACTGTTTCTTTGTTACTCAGTATATCAAGAGCAAACACTTTGTAAGTACAAATATTTTTTCCACAGACTGTTTATTGGGATATCCAAGGAGCATTTATTATCATATCTTTCACAAATACAAAGCTTTTAATGAAAGTGCTCAAAACCATATGGCATGTGTGTGACAAACAGAGATCCACAGGTGCACAGATATAATTCCCAAATAGCATATAAAGGAATATTTTTGTCTCCAGGTAATAGCCATGCTGAATCCAGTGCCTGGAGAGGTGATGTCCAATCAAGTGGCCTTAATGAGGAGATAATTGCCAGCTCTGTGCACATGGCTGCATGTTATGGACACTATATGATGCATATCACCAGACATGTGTGCACTATGGAAGGTATCATTAGTGAAGGCAGGTGATGCATGAGTTTTACAGTGTCCCTGCATGAGGATGCTTAGAATGGGCAGAGACAGGTATGGTAGCACTGGCTGTGGATGATAGCTTAATGTATTATGGCAGTGATTCAGAAACAATCACACTAACATACCGCATTATCATTATCACTAGCAAAATAAAAGCTGCATTTGCCATATTGTGGGAGTCCACATTACAATTAGCAACTCAGAAATAAGAATTCAGTAGAAAAGAGTCTCTACTGTAACATAGGCATACTGTAAGAAGATAAGGCAACTAGTAATGCATCTCAGGTCTGCACTGAGCACACATGGGTGTGTGGCAGCAGCAAAGACAGATATTAAAATACAGGAGGTGAGGTAAAACAGCACAATGGCATGGCAGATTACTGTTCTGCTATGGGGAGCTCACCCTGATATGGGAAAGTGCACAAGGACATGACAGAGAACAGGACACATGGGTGTGACAGGTTACAATCTGACTGTGGAATACACACTGCAGTATATGGAAGATATACTACAGGAGACATGAGGCATCCTCTGTAGCACAATGTTTCAAGAAGGTGGACAGTGTGGTCATTGCTGTTGGCAGTATGACACAGGGTGGGAGTAGTCAATGCACATTAGGAACAGGTACGTGGACACCAAATGAAGACAGGAGGATAGGTGTCTTGCCAAGGACTGTTATGCATACACACGCACACACACACACACACACACACACACACACACACACACACACACACACACACACACGCACGCACACACACACACACACACACACACGCACACACACACACACGCACACACGCACACACACGCACACACACACACACACACACACACACACACACACACACACACACAGTCTAACCAAAATGTGCAACCAGTGATAGACATACCTTGTCATAGGACCAAGATAATTTCAGTGTCTGAAAAATTCACTGCACGGGAGGCCGAAGTTTTACTGCAAGCCCTATACAGAAAAGGCATGCATATCCTTAACTAGAGTAAACCAGATAAGGTTTTTCCAGTACCGGTATGTCAGGGAGTGGTACAGGTTATCAGTGTTGTCAGTAACCATAATAGGACACTAGTATAGCTGCATACTAGGGTCCTTGATGTGATACTGCATGCCAAGTTCAAGGCACAGGACATTGCCACTAGAGATAGTCCACCAAGACAGAAGCAGCTCATTGAGACTGAATGCTTCTGTGGCAAGTGCAACAGCCATCACATTTGGTGGTGGCTTGAATGTGAAAGCTGAGCTGGTAGCAACTGCTCAAGCATCTGTAGGGGATGCACCAGTACTAGCCTTTTCCTTTACCACTGTACAATGACCCACATATATAAAGGGAATATTCAGTAAAAGACAGTAGCTTTCTAGATGTGTAGGTGCTGCAACAGCGACAACCTACACCACTTGTTATGTATATACCCATATGCTAGTCACATATTTACCATGGACTAGAGTATCTGCCACAGGCTGGGGGAGTGGCACATATGTTCCAGTACTACTGCAGGTATATTTTCTTTATGCTTTTATGGATTACACTAGTGGATGTTCCAGCACAATAGGTCATCACATACCTGAGGTCAGCAGGTCACCTGTATCTGACAATAATGGCACCATATACATTGCAAGTTCTGATGATACAGTGACACTGTCAACAATGTTAGCATTGGAGGGCAAGCACACATCCCCCACAAATGAGGTGACAATGGAGGGCAGACTAACCCTCCACTAGTACCTGTATTTAGCACAGGATATCCTGTCCATGTTAGCCCGACCCAAGCTACATAGGAGCCACCAACACAGACTGAGATCCACTGATTCTGAGATCCACTCACCCAACGAAGGGGAGAAGTGCACAGGGACCATTGCTGCAAAGACTCCAGGTCATTCCTTGAAATAGGTATCCCATTTGGAATCAATCAGTAGATGTGCTGGTCAGTAATCCAAGCACAGCAAGCTGCTACAAACATAATTTCAGAGATGGCGAATGTCCTGTGTAGGCCAGCATGAAGAAGTGCAACCACTGCAGGGACTTAGGATAATCTGCACTGCATGTGGGGTGACATGGTGTATAACAATCTGGAGCATACTGTAAATGCATGCTGAGGGCAGTGGGCTGCTGCTTGGCATCCATTAGTACTTCCATTAGGATACCAGAATATATCCACTTTTGCTGTAAGAAAGGTATGGATGCATGGTGGAGGGTCACAGGCCAGAGAAGCAAATGACACACTCTACTCCAGATACTGCATCACTGTCAAACCTGGCATGGCTGTTTAACCGTAGGTTTATAGGTTCATAGGTTCATAGGCAGGTACTAGGCTATTGGCCCTAGGGCCTATATAAGCCTAGCCAAATGGTACCCTGGCTTTTGCCACCCAAGAAAATTATTTTCCTGTGCCCCTGTCAAGGAGAGCCACAGAAGTCTTCCCCGGGGTGAATTTCCTATCTCCCATCCAATCATTAAGATTTTTCTTGAAGAGTGCTAATGAGGAGCTTTGTTTCATATAGATAGGTAGTTTGTTCCAGAGTATGGGAAGTCTCTGGGACAGGAATCTATCCCTCCAGCATGGTCTGTTTATTCTGGTGACAAGGTATAGGTCCCTAGCGCATGTAGTTCAGAGGGATTGGGATTTCTTTAAGTGGAGCATGTCCAACAACTCTGGGTTTGACATAGCTTTGTATGTTAGGCAGAGATTGCCTCTGAATAGGCGATATGTGACAGAGTAAAGCTGGAGTTTTTTGAGTCGGTCTGTGTAGGGCATCTGTTTGATGCTGGTAATCCTCTTTGTGAGGTATTTCTGTGGCTTTTCCAGTTGTTGTAGATGTCTTGTGAGGTACATACCATAAGGGGCATTGTACTCTATAATGGGTCTAATGAGTGAAGAGTAGAGGGGAACAAAGACCTCTTTTTTCCTGGATGAGAAACCTTTTGTGATGAGATGTGCCACGTAGAAGGATTTCCTGACTACTGTGGTGATGTGATTATCAAAGGAGAGGCTACTGTCCACCTATGTCCTAAGGTTTCTCATCACACTTTCAGTATTAAGTAGACTATCGCCTATGTGGTAGTTCATGGGTACAGAGTTTTTACCAAAAGGGATGACTTTTTGGAATTGAGCTTGAGGCCATGGCTTTGATGCCAGGCATCTGTCTCAGTGAGGCACTTTTGTAGGATGTCCTCATCATTAGGAGTTTTGATTATGGCTCCTAGTTTGCAGCCATCTGTGAACTTTGCTAGCCAAAGACCTTCTGTGTTAGCCTGTACTTCAGAGAAGTAGATACCAAACAGGAGAGGACCCAGGACCGAACCCTGTGGTACTCCACTTGTCGCTGGTCTGAAGCTGGATTTAGAGTATGCTACTTTCACAGTGTGGGTTCTGTCAGTGAGCCAGTTGGCAACCCATTTTGTGACATAGGGATTTCTACCTAGTTTACTGAGTTTATCTATAATTCCAGAGTGGGGGGTGGTGTCAAAAGCCTTGGCGAGATCTAGATAGGCTGTGTGAACCACCTTACCCTCATCTATGGCTTTGGTGACCGCTTCAAAGAAGTCTATCAGGTTTAGGAGATATGATCTGCCTTTTACTAACCCGAACTGGGTAGGGTCCAGAGTTTGAAGATTACCAATGTCATTGTTTGTAAGTTCCATGATGATACATTCCATAGCCTTGCAGACCAGGCTCGTCAGGCTGATGGGGTGGTAGTTCCCAGGGTCCATGGTGGCTCCCCCTTTGTAGAGTGAGATAACCGTTGCTGTGCACCATTCAGTGAGCACAAAGCCTGAGGTGAGGCTATGATTGAACATGGTACTTAGGTGGGGTGCCAGTTTGTTCTGTAGTTCGTGTACAACATAGACTGGGATGTTGTCAGGTCCCATGGATGCTGTGTTCTTGGCTATAGAGAGTGTGTTTTTTACCTGTGCAGCCATGATTACAGGAACTTTGCATTCTTCTGGTATAGAGATGGGCCCTTTAGGGAGTGAGAGAGGGGTAAAGTTAGCACTGAACCTATCTGCCAGGATGTTGGCAATATCAGTTGGTTCTGTATATTTAGTGACATTGTGCTGTAACTCAGAGCAGATCTGAGTGTTGCCACAGAGATTTTTGACATAGCTATAGAACACTTTGTGGTTGTCTTTAGAATCAGTGACAGTTTTGTTTTTGTAACTAGCTTTGGAGGATCTTATGATGGATCTCAGCTTCTTACTGAGGCTGACCACGGAGTTCCTCCACTCATGGGATTTTACTCTTTTTTGCAACAGTTTCTTTCTTCTGTTGTAGAGTTTGCTTCTGGCAAGGGACAACCAGATTGGCTTCCTTTTTTTGAAGGATAGCATCTTGGTTCTGTTAGGGATTGCATGATCCATGCACTCGTGTAAGTGCTTATAAAGTGCATTTGTATAGGTTTCAGCAGTTGTACCTCTATTGTCCGTCAGCATGGGTGTCATGAAGTTTGCCACTTTTGTCTTAAGAAGCGTGAAGTTGGCTTTGGAGAAATTTTTTACAGTGGTTTCCATAATGAGGGGTGGGGGTGGGATGTGGATGCCTAGGGTGATTAGCTTGTGGTTGGATCTGACCAATGAGGAACTGACCTCTGGTGTGGAATACTTGTTGCCCGTGTTGGTAATAACCAGGTCTAAGATATTGCTGCCCCTGGAGGGGGTGTGGATAAATTGTTCCAAGGCATTGGAATTTATGAATTCCAGAAAACGTTGAGCAAAAGAGTTGGTACATGAGTAGTTTTCCCAGTTAATGGTGGGGTAGTTGAAATCACCCATTATTAGGGTGTTAGGCTGTACCCTAATATTTTCCAGTGTAACAAGAAATGAGGCATGGGAATCTTGGGGCATGGTGGGGGATCTGTTGCAAGCTACAATTTGGATTGCAGTCTTGCCCAGAGTTAGTTGCACTTGGATAATCCCGGATGCATTATGCTGAGCAACTAGCCTGGAGGTGTGGATATCCTTAATGAATATGGACACACCTCCACCTTTAGTGTTTCGGTCCAGGTTAGGTGGCCGAAAGGTGTGGTATGAATTATAGCCTGGTAATGCAGGGGTGCTCTCTGGAGCCTTGAACCAGGTCTCTGTCACTGCACAGATGTCGATGTTCTCCATTTTAAGGAGTGCCTAGAGTGAGTGCATTTTGAGGTTTAGACATCTAGCATTAAGTAGCATTACCCTCAGATTTTGCTTGCTTGCAGCTCTTACGGTGGTGAATTTGTCATTTGAGCCTTGCCTAAAAAAGGCACTATAGGGGTGGCAAGAGCATTAGCCTGTATCCAGAATCCCAAGGGTGACAGGTGCAGGCCATCTCTGGCAAGGCATCATGGTTTGTCGGTCATGTCATCCCAGGCAGACAGATACTGGATCCCCTTAGAATGTCACCAGAAACTTAGCCAATTGTTGAAGTCAATCATTTTGTCCTTGTACTGTGATATCATTCTGGGTGATGGCAGGATGTTACTCAGGGCTAGGGTCATACCTGCCTGGGCTACAAGATCGGACAGCTCCTCCATGTCTCTTTTCATGTAGTCCACGGAGGTACATCTCAAGTCATTCACACCAACATGGACAATGACAGAGTCATATTTGTACTTGTTGTGGAGTGACCCGAGTACATGCATTATGTGGCAGATCCTGGCACCTGACTGGCAGCTGACAGTAACTTTCTCCTTGTTTAGCCTCGCGAGTGGAACATCAGTGTGCCTGACTATGGAATCACCTATGACTAGAGTGTTGGGTACGTTGTTATGCCTTATGGGCCTTGGTTGAGTGGCACACTGAGTTTGTAGGCTATGTCTCATTTGGGTCATATTGGGGGGTGCAGGTTGCTTGCATTTCTGCTTTGGAGGTCCCTGTTGCTTGGGTACATTTTTACTAAGAGCCTCCATGAATGTAGGTGTGTGTTTTGTGTTTCTATGTGTGTGTTTTGGTGGTATATGTTTTGAGGGACTATGTGATGAGTGTTGTGTGGTGCAAGTGTTTACCTTCTCCTCTTGACCCAGTCTTGGGTGTAGAGAGCTTTGCTTCCAGTTTGGCTATATAAGTGCATCTCTCACAGGTTGTAGTGTTGGGTGGTAGGAAGAGAGCATTGTCTGTGTACATGAGGCAATTGCTGCATTGCCCCAAGATGCCCAGATTCATCAGGTAGACAGGAGAAAACACTGGAAGCTAACCCTTAGACATGCCTGGATATGTGCTTATTTATTAAGTACTAAAAACTGTTTTCCTCTAGACAAGTGAGGAAAGTTGAGTGTTGTAGTAATTTATAGCTTATTTAGTGCTTACAATGAGTTCTAAACAAGTGCTGAGCTCAAAGAAACAGATTTGAGTGCTGAAACTAGAAAACTGGCTAGTTCTAATAAACAAAATTAAGCTAGAAGGCTTCCCTCCAACACAGAAAGGCTTGAGGGCTCAGAAGCTTATAAATAGTCCTGGATAGAGCAAATCTGTATCTGGACTAGACAACTTACAGGAAAGGCAGGAAACAAGCTTAGAATTTTTTTAAGCAGTCTCATGATAGTAACTAATACTCATCTGGCTCCAGTTCAGGGAAACCCTCTAGATCAGCTGATCTAGGTCCCACTGTTCCACACAGTCCCCATCGCCTGCTATTTTAATGAGCACATCATCTTGCTATGGCTGCTCTTAAAGTCATGGATACCATACATCTAATGACTCCCTATGTGTGGGCCAAAATGAAGTTCCTATACATATTGTGTTGTGTGACATCATCCCTCACACTGGCCACACCCAGCCCCAACACTGGTGGAATGCAAAGTACATGTGGCCAGGATTCATGACATGGAAGCCCCAACAGTGAACTGACTCCCCCTACCCGTTATCTGCATACAAGTCTACCACATCCACCTCCCATAACTCTGATGGTAGCACTTTTGTGTCATTGTGTCTCACCTCACTTGTGTTAATGAAGGTGAGTGTACCCCGCCCATCCTTTTGGCCTGTGTGGATGAAGCAATGTTTGATACACAATGTGGTCAGTCAATGTATTATAATACAAAGCCTGAGTGTGTTAATATGTGCATCAGTTTTATTCTGTATTGCCCTTGTCATGGCGCATAGTGGTGGACCAGACACTGACCGTTTGTCAATGCTCTTTAAAGCACCTTCCACTGCATTACATGAAGTATCATGACAGCCAGTTCCACTGACAGCTCGGTGCCCAAGTCATCCTCTGTAGGTCTCATGGAATTGTCAGGCAGTATTGTGATGTTCCACTGTTGTTCAAGATAACATACCACCTGATTGTGTAACATAATGAACATCATGAATAACTTACTGTAGCTTTCATGTACATACTGCAGTGTGCCACCAGATGTATCCAGGCAACAGAAGCGTGTCTTCAAGAGTCCAAACACATTTCTGGTAATATTTAGCATCTGCAACAGTGTGATGTTGCATATCATTTCCATTATTGCCTAGGGGTTTTGGAGGGGTGTTCTCAGTCACAGTTTAAAGGCGTATCCTACACCACCACCAACTCACAAAAGTGAACACTACTATGAGTAGCTTGCAGTCTACATCAATGGAACAGTGTATCCAGGACTCTGTAGCTGGCAATGCATACACCTACTAATTATATGAACCTATGGAAAGTCATCCTGAATGAAATGCTTATAGAGGTCTCATGTGTGCCAAATTGATGGAGTTAAACATCAAAGGCCAAAACATGCATGTCCACAGTTAGTGAGATTTTGCTTTATTGGCCTGAATGTACCAATAAAGACACAAAAACTTAAAAAGTAAAAAAAAGTTATGGAAATTTACAAGCCATGTAGCTGAAACACATGATGTCTTTAAGTGGTCATTTGCATATATCACATGGACCTCCACTGCAGAAGGTTTAAGGTATAGCACAGTCAAAATTCCAGCATGGCTGGGTTTTTCTTGTAGTTTTTACTGAATGGTTTGTCTGTGTGACCTTTATTCCCTTTGGTTTAGGTGTTAGTTGTGCTATTTTGCAGGGACCTTAATCTTTATGGGCATCAGCTAGGTTTAAAGACCCTGTGTATCTGAAGTTTAGCCAAACTATCTGCTTATGCTCTGTTGCTGATGTCAGTAAAAGGGTTAGAATACCCATGTTCATATGTGCTGGGGTTTGGTTTATTAACCTGACTGTAGCCATAAAGGCTTAAAAAGTAAAAATCTTGATGTCCTTAAGGGATAATCTACATATATCTCATGGACTTCCAGTACAGGCAGTTTAAGGTATCACACAGTGAAAACTCTAGCTTGACTAGGGTTTTCTTGCAGTTTTTTCTTCTGGATAACGGACCAGATCCCAAGTAGACCAGACAGGGCCTTGATGACAAGTGCGTACAATCAATAGCCCCAAGGACCTTAGGGAAATTAGCTATGGTATAGAATGACTGCGTAGTAGCAGTTATCTCATCTGATGTCTGTGGAAACCATACATCCTTCTATACATACTACCATATATACTTCTATCCATGCTGCCATATATACTTCTATCCATGCTGCCATATATACTTCTGTCCATGCTGCCATATATACTTCTATCCATGCTGCCATATACACTTCCGTACATGCTACCATATATACTTCGATCCATGCAACCATATATATTTCTATCCATGCTGCCATATATACTTCTATACATGCTGCCATATATACTTCTATCCATGCTGCTATATATACGTCCATACATGCTGCCATATATACTTCTATCCATGCTGCCATATATACTTCTATACATGCTGCCATATACACTTCCATACATGCTACCATATATACTTCTATCCATGCAACCATATATACTTCTATCCATGCTGCCATATATACTTCCATACATGCTGCCATATATACTTCTATCCATGCTGCCATATATACTTCTATACATGCTGCCATATATACTTCTATACATGCTGCCATATATACTTCTATCCATGCTGCCATATATACTTCTTTCCATGCTGTAGCACCACATCAATGAACTGCTGTAAGAATTGCAATGCTAACACCTGGAAAACTCTCAATTTGTCCACCAGTCAGACACTGAAAAGTCCTCATAACAAAGATAGTTAATGCTACACAAGTCTTCATTTCTATTGTGATAAGCATCCAGACATCTCTTTACTGCTTGTGTGAGTAACACAAATCTAGTAACTCCTGTACTCTGTCCACAGCATGGTGGGTAACAATGTCCTAGTCATGACGGCAACATTATGTCTGTCAATGTTAGAGCAGTCTGTGAAATGAAGGGTGGTACTGAGCAACTTTGTAGTCATTGGCTGTGAAAGAGGCCATGTTGATCAGCTAATGCTGATGCTACCCCTAGCATCATTAGAGGGAGTGAAACTTCTGCACATCGGAAAATCCTGAAGTTCAGAATAGATGGGTGCCACCATTCATCAAGCTAAATGTTTTCATTTCTGATTTTCCCTGCCTTGTTTAACTTCATGATTTGCATAAGGAATGTTTCTTATTAACATCTTGATACTGCATGTTATTATGCAGTCATTTGCATACCATGCTGTTATATAGTCATACCACTTGTGTCTCTGAACCATGCCCCTTCCTGTGCATTGCTCAAAAACCCCTTCCTGTGCATTGCTACCAAACTCCTTCTTGTGCATTGCTACCAAGCCCCTTTCTGTGCATTGCTACCAAACCTTTTTCTGGGCATTGCTACCAAACCCCTTCCTGTGTATTGCTACCAAACCCCTTTCTGTGCATTACTACCAAACCTTTTCCTGTGCATTGCTACCAAACCCCTTTCTGTGCATTGCTACCAAACCCCTTTCTGTGCATTGCTACCAAACCCCTTTCTGTGCATTGCTACCAAACCCCTTCCTGTGTATTGCTACCAAACCCCTTTCTGTGCATTACTACCAAACCCTTTTCTGTGCATTGCTACCAAACCCCTTTCTGTGCATTGCTACCAAACCCCTTTCTGTGCATTGCTACCAAACCCCTTTCTGTGCATTGCTACCAAACCCCTTTCTGTGCATTGCTACCAAACTCCTTCCTGTGCATTGCTACTAAACCCCTTTCTGTACATTGCTACCAAACCCTTTTCTGGGCATTGCTACCAAACCCCTTCCTGTGTATTGCTACCAAACCTCTTTCTGTGCATTACTACCAAACCTTTTCCTGTGCATTGCTACCAACCCCCTTTCTGTGTATTGCTATTCACTTTCCTATTTCATGTAAGCACTAGACACTAATTGTTTCTAAATGCCCCAATTTTAAAAAGATAAAGAATTAGCTAAAATTATAGCCTTTGAAATTATGCATCCCTAGATGGTGTGGCTGATAATAACTTATACCAAATGTTGGGAGTTCAATTCTAGAAGAACAGTTTTGCGTAAAGATTTATGTGTTGTACTTAGACTTGGTCACTGCTTCCATGAAAAGCAGGTTTACTGAAAAAAAAAAACAAGCAACCTTGTTATCTTTTCTCACTATGCCCAATCCATATGGTCATGGTTTACTATCAATATGTCGAACGTTAAAACAATTTTCGTTCAACATATCAAAAGTAAACCATGAAAATGAAAAAAAAAGAAACAGGACACAATGTTGAATCTGCTGATCGAATTCAGCAGAATCAACATTGTTTCCGAACACATCATGTGATGTCAGTATAGAAGCTAACATAAACAAAACATCATGTTGACATCATGTTTTTGCAGGGGGGCAATGCACAGTGCATTCGCTAATATAAACATTCGAACATTCAGATGTTCAAGCAGATGAACATTCAAACATTTGTGTTTCGGATTGTCATCTGCAAATATCTCAACATCACTATTCTGATAGTAAACCTATGGTCACAGTGACACATAAAGAATTCCCAAGGCACATTACACAATTCTGTCCAGTGTACATAGGTTCTTAGGCAGGTATATTTTTAGCCTTGCCAGTTTCCCTTTTTGTGCTCAAAGTAGCCTATCCACTTTGGTTTTAGATTGGCCTTACTCATCCCATAGTCCACAATTCTATATTACCATTAATAAGAATAACTGGGATCATACCATAGATAATATACGGGGATCAATGCATGGAATAAAGCATTTAGGAGCTGCCTCTGACCATTGGTAGTACAGGAGGAAGTTCTGGGATAACTTTTCTGTTTCCCATCCATAGATCAAAATTTTAATTGAAAATGGACAGGGATGAGCTTTGTTTTATGTGGATATCCTCTGTGAAATATTCCTGTCCCTCCAAACCATTCTGCTAATGTTACAGAAGAGGTTTACATGCCCAGACCAAGTACTTCTGATGACATTTAACTTGCTGATGAGCAGTAAATCCATCAGTAATTGGTCAGAGAATGCCTTGTATGCCAGACACAGGTCACCTGTTAGCAGCCTGCAGGATACCAAGAACAGTGACAAGGCTTTGAGTCAGTCTATGTAAAACATGTTGTTTAGGCCTTGCATCCTTTTAGTACAGTATCTCTGTGGGCATTCCAGTTGTTTAATGTGACTGGATATATACATGACAGAGGGGGTAGTATATTCGATGACTGTCCTAATTAGGCCTCAGTAAAGGAGGACGATGACATCCCTAGATTTAGACACAATCCCTTTGTTTATTAGCTGTGCAATATAGAAGCGCATTTTTACAATAGACACATGTTAGACAAAATGCAGGCCACTGCTCACATAAGTTACCAAATCCCTTAGGGGCATATTGTCAATGTGGTGGTCCCCTGAAGTAGATGACTTCCCAATGGATACAGTACTGTATTTTTAGCATTTAGTTTCAGGCTATGATTTTGACACCAGTTATTTATTTGAGACAAACCTTCCTGCAGAATGGTTAAGTTATTTATGGATTCAATGACTACTCCTATATTACAGTCATCTGCAAATGTAGTCAGCCAGAACCCTTTGGTATTGGCTTTTACTTCAGAAAAATAGATGCCAAACAGGAGATGTCCCAGCACAGAACTCTATGGGACTCCACTGGTGACTTGTCTCTCTGTGAAGGTAATATCCCCCAGTTTGATTACCTGCATACTATCTGTGAGCCAGTTGGTAATTCAATGGGTGATGTAGGGGTTTATTCATAGTTTATTTAGCTTTTCTATTATGCCTGAGTGGAGAATTGTGTCAAAAGCTTTGGCCAGATAGAGGTATGTGATGTGTACTGTTTTGTCTTTATCCATTGCTTTGGTGACTTTTCAAAAAAGTCCACTAGGTTGAGTAAGCATGACTTGCCCTTGACGAATCCAAACTGAAACGGGTCCAGTGTTTGGGGGTTCTATATATCCTGACTGATTAATTCCATGATAAGTCTTTCCATGGTTTTCCATATGAGGCTGGTCAGATTTAGGGGTCTATAATGGCCTGGCTCTGTGGAAGGTCCTCTTTACAAAAACTGATAACTTAAATGCTGATACAATCACAAGGTTTGATGTGGCCAATGAAAAAGTTTACCAACAACAATCAAAATGTGCATAAAAATGGACTTTTGGACTTGCAGAAATATGCTTCTCTTCTTTTTCCTACTATTCAACAAATCATTCATATGGCTGTACTGCTATCTGCAACAACTTGTGCAATAGAAAGGTCATTTAGCATAAAGAGGAGGATGATAAATTTTCTGAGGTCAGATGTGTCAGATGCTCATTTATCTGCACTGTGTATGATAATTGTTTATGAAATAAAGATACTGGAGTATAAGAATAAAATAAATCATAAAGTTATTGACAAGTATGGACAAGATTCACACCAACTACTGCTCAAGCAACAGAGATCATTACTATATTAGAGTCTTCTTTTTCCAACCTCAGAATCTTGAACTTTATCAGTTATAATGTGAGTGGCTCTGTGTCTGGCTATGAGATAGTAAACCTCCTAGAAGCAGTTCTGAAGACAAAAGTAAATGGCTGCCATGCTCATCGTCACATGGTAAAATGTAAGAATGAAGTTCGGGGATGAGCTGAACTAAACTCTTGGAGTGAAGAGAGTTCTGAGTCCAGAAATGGGATTTATTAGACTTCTGAATTGTGAGTTTAACCAAGAGGAAAAGGAACACTTTAAGTGCTGAGAGAATGCAGCCTACCATGTTAACTGTAGAACATGCAGGATAAAGGACCTTCTGTTAAGAGGTAAACATCCTGGTCTAGCATGGGAAAAGGAACTCTCTTCCCTGCTTGTTTTTCCCTAATAAGATTGCATGATGATTCATAAGCAGACCTGCTAGAGCCTGTATATAATGTGAACATATACTATAGCCATTGCTCCTTTAAGGGTACTGCATAATCTTGAAGTTTTAAGAATGTAAGTATCCCATAATGCACTACATTTAGCACCTAATGCCAGTGTTTTCATGATGACTGAACTTTTGCATCATTTCTACCAAGAGCCATTTTGCATAGAATAAAAATTTCCTGATTGATTAAACTGTTGATGTATCATATGTTAATAACACTGCTGATCAATATTAGAGGGTAACCCCAGGTGCACATCATGACATGTTGTCAGGAGTGGGATCCTCTTCATGAATTAAAAACAAAAATGCTGCTCCTGTCACATCATAATGCCAATGAACTAAATGGTATCCTCCAAGCTCTGAATAACACGTTTTACTGCACACAGTGATCATTTTACCAATTTTAAGCTATTAAGTCCAAGAGGCAGGATTCAAGCGGGATAAGTTGATCCTTCCAATAGAACAAGGAGATTTGGAATTACCTGATTTGAAGGGGTATTTCAGGGCTGCACAGTTAAGGCTCTTATAGAACGCTCAAGCAGAAAGCTTTAATTCAAAGTGGAAAGGCATGATGATGAAACAAGGGGGAAGCTCACAGAATAAGGAAAGACAGGGATTTTGGATGCAGATCTTTACGGGGAATAAAAATAACATACAGAATATTATATTCATAAAGTACCAGAAGATAATGTAAGAACTAAGCCAGCATGGGAATGGAGAAAAGAGATTCTGATGAAATGGATAACTGTAATTAAGGGTACAGACAATAGGCAAGTGGGAGCTGGAATTTACTGGTGAAAACTAGCAAAGGAACCAATGTATTGTGAGCAAGTACTTGAAGAGGAAATGTAGAATGGGAAGAGGCCAAAATACATTTGAACTACAGACTAAAGGTTGCCTTCCCTTCCCTATCAAGAATTCATATCAGAGTACAGGCAGACAGAAAGGAATAGGTAGATCCTAAGTGAAAGGCCAGCACTGGTAGATTTTTTTTTTGCAGAATCTAGAAAAGAAGCTGCTGTTGAAAATGGATAATTAGCAGGGTATATAAAATATTGCATGATAGCTATAGGAATCAATAAGAGTTTAGAAAGGATTGGGAAGAGAGACTGGATAAGAAATTCACATTGAAACAGTGGGAGGATATATGTATGGCTCCTGTATATGTAACAAAGTCTACAACATTTCAGATCTTAGCCTGGAAGTGTTTGCATAGGTATTGTTATATACCAAGCAGACTCCGAAAAATTTTTCCTCAGGTAGATTGCAAATGATGGACGTGTGATGGGGAAGAAAGATATCATTGGGAACATATTTTTGGCAGGTGTAATGAGTTGGCAGACTTTTAAAAATTCCTTGCAAACTACTCTGTCAGAAATACTGGGTGAGCACATTAGTGTAACTAAGGAAATGACTATTATTTTTATTTTATTATTTTTTAGCTAAGATACAGAATCAGAATTACCTGGACATAATTAGGCCTTGCTGATTTTAATTCTGGTGGCTGCCAAAAAAAACAATTACTAGAAATTAAAATTGAATCTAAACCAACCATACTAGATGTAGTAAATATAGTTGTTGTTGTTGTGTCTTCCGGCTTTTTCCGGTTAGGGGTCGCCACAGCGGAACTCCGGTCCGCTAATGATTGGTAGTTGATTTTTACGTGCCGAGTTACCAGCCCTGACGCACAACCTTCAACGAAGGTACGCCCATTCACGCATGTCTCCACGCAGAAGACGCTCTAGCTGAGAATCAAACCGGGCAGCATCTTACTGTGAGGCGACAATGCTACCGTAGCACCACCACCGTGGTCAGAGATAAAAGATTTGGAAGTGGGATCTTTAGAAAAGGGTAGGAACAAATTACATAGCAAAAAATGGGAATTGTGGCAATTGTGGGAACAATATTTATTTGTAGTTGGTTTACCAGGATGGTCCATTGAGCCAAGAAGAACCCGTTTTCAATGGAGTCCTGGGAAGAAAAGCTCCATACAGACAATATTCATGAAACAACAGATTGTAAGTTACAAAGTAGAACAGTAGCACATATAAAAACATGGCATTTAGAGATACAGTTAATGATAATCCACAACTAAGTATAAAAATCAACGCAGTAAGTGTAAAATATAAGTAAGTATGTACAAATATTTACAAATATATCTGTTTCTGCTATAAAGACAGCTGGGCAATGAGCCCTAGGGGTACCTCTGGTGTTAGTAGGGATGTGAGATGAGGGAGAAATAGATTGAGAGTAGAGAGAAGGGAGAAGAGGGAGGGGTGAGGAAGATAAGAAGTAAGGATGTTATGTGGGATGGGAGCAGGAGCATTCCCAGCAACATTTTAGATGTGAGTGGAGTATGGTTTTGAAGGTAGAGTGACTTGTGGTGGTACAGATGTGTGGTGGGTAGGGAGTTCCAAAGGCGTGCTAGAGCAAAGGACAAAAAGTTTTTGCCTGGAGGGCAAGCTGGTTTGTGCAGTTCAATCAGGTTCTGGTAGCTGGATCTTAAGAGTCTTTCTGGAAGGTGCATTTTAAAGGTAGAGGAAAGGGAGGGGCAGAGGGAGGGAGTGAAGATGAGTTTATGAGCTTGGATAAGTTGAATGTAGGTGACATAGTTGGGCAACTCTAACCAATGTAATTTATGGAGGGCATTACAGTGGTGAGTTGAAGATTTGTATCCTGAGGTGAATTTGACAATTTTATTGTAGCATAGGTTCATAGGTTCATAGGTAGGTACTAGGCTATCGGCCCTAGGGCCCATACAAGCCTAGCCAAAAAATGTACCCTGGCTTTATTTGCCCAAAATATTTTCCTGTGTCCTGTGCCCCTGTCCACAGAGCCACAGATCCAATCCCAGGGTGAATTTCCCCAATCCCATCCATTTTCTTGAATTTTGCTAATGAGGAACTCTGTTTGACATAGATAGGTAGTCTGTAGGTAGTCTGGGAAGTCTCTGGGACAGGAATCTATCCTCCAGCATGTTCTGTTTGTTGTGTTTGTTGTAGGTTACAGTCCCCAGTCCAGAGAAGAGAGAGGATTGGTGGATTTTTATGGAGCATGTAAGTGGGCTCTGGGTTTGATATAGCTTTGTAAGTTAGGCAGAGATCGCTTCCTGAGTATAGCCCTATGAGTAAAGTTGTATGATTTTGAGACAGCTTGTAGACCATCTCAGTTTGAGGCTTATCCTTTTGTGAGGTTGTTAAATGTCTTTGTGATTTTGTAGTGTCTGTGTTGGTTATGTTGTAAAGGGCGTGTGTACTCTATAATGTCTCTAATGTATGAAATAGAGAACAACAATGACTTTTTTTTGGATGAGAAGATTTTCTGATGATGAGAGCGGAGTGATTTCCCTGAGGAGAAGGATGCGATGTAGACCACTGTGGAGAGACTATTGTTAAACTAACTACTACTGTGTCACAGTATTCAGATTAAGTAGACTATTAGCTATGTTACAGACTACTACATGGTCACAGAGAAGTACCAAACCAACAATGAACACCTTTCATGGCACAGAGCTTTTGGCCTTTGCTTTGACACTTTGTATCTGGGTCTCTGTGAGCTTTTTTGTATCCCTTTGGTCCACATCATTAGGAGTTAGTGACATTAGGTTTAGTTTGCAGTCACCTGCATTGCAAATTTTTATATTACTCTACTTCTGCACTTTGCCTGCAAGATTTGTAGATATCAAACAGAGAGGAAGGAGGAAGAACCTGTGGTACTGGCAACCTCTGAATGTGACTTGGATTTGGAATGGGCTGTGTGAGGGTGGGTTAATTCCATGAGCCAGTTGTGGTGATCCATCTTGCACTATAGTTTTTAGACCAGTTGTGTGAAGTGGATAGTAATTCCAGAGTGGAGGATGTCCTAGAAAAGCCTTGGATAGATATAGAACCAAATCTGCCTGGTGAAAACTAGTGCATCAGTTTGACTTGGTCTAGGAAGTCAATGAAGTCAATCAAGAACTGATCTGAGGATAGTGGGCAATTGGAGAAGGCTAATGGGATCTCCAGCTGAGATTCTTCCTTTTGGAGTTATGAGTTCCATGATGGAGAGCTCCATAACCTTGCTCTAGGGGCTCAGCCTGGCTAGCGGTCCCGCGGTGGGGTCGTTGGTACCCCCTTTGGCTAGTGATGATAACTGTCCGCGCGAGGTTCTGCAGGTACCCTATTGGAGAGTGGGAACTGATTGAACATGGTGCTCTGGAGTTCATTTCATTCTGTAGTTAGTGGTAATGAAGGGACCATATTGGCAGGTCCTTTGGATGCTGTGTGTTTTTTGTTGAGTGGTGTGTTTACCTGTGCAGCCATGATTAGGAAGACTTTGCATTCTTCCGTTATAGAGATGGGCCTGTGGTGAGAGAGAGATTGTCTGCACTGAACCAGAGCTATCTGATGGTTCCACATCAAGATTCATCTGGTATAGAATAGCATATTTATGCTCTGTATCAGAGGCAAACGCATCTGTTCGTAACTATTTGATGCCATTATTATAGAATGCTTGCTTGGCAGTTTCTGCAAGTTGTGGCAAGTTTGTTTTAGCATAGTTTACTAATTTACTTTGGTTTTTCTTCAGTTTCTTATTGAGAGTGATAAGGAGTTTTGGAGGCACCAGTTTCTCTTTTCACTCAGGATCTTACTCTTCTTGACAGTTTGTTTCTGGATATGAGGACCAGAGGATCTTTTGGCAATTTTGGAGGGGATCATATTGGTTTTTGGAGGATAGTCAGACATGCACTGCATTTGTATGATATTGGTGCATGCATGTATTGTGCAGTCAAGGCATTATTGTCCGCCTGCATGGGTACTTTGGGCTTTTGTTGGGAAGCTTAATGTGTAGTTTCACTTTCTTTCCTTTGACCCATGGTGGTTTCTGGTGGGGGGTTCTGGATACGGATGTTTCCTTGGGGGCTGACTTGCGGTTTGATCCTGTTTGAGAGCTGGGCGGGGCCTCTGGGACGACCGACCAGTTGCTGGATGTGGTAAGAAGTGGGCTGCAAGTTGGTATGATGTGGAAGGGTAGGATAGTAGTGCCCAATTTAGGGTGTGTGATAAACGTGTTGGAGCATGAACATTTATATGTGAGAAGCCCAGTTATTGTGGGTAGTTGAACGCCATTGGGTAGGTTTTCCCATTTAATTCTGGTACTGTTGAAATTGGTGATTAATGAGGAGTGTGAATCAGGGGCATAATATGAGCTAGTATAAGTACAAATGGATTATGTGTTCCTGGTTGTTTGAGGTAGTTTTCAGCAACTAATGGTTGGATGGATTATCATTGATAGTGGGTGGAGGCAACTGCTAGGGAATATTGGACACCTCTGTCTTATGCTGATGGGTTAGGTTAGTAATAGCAGGTAGATGGAATGAAGCCTGGTAATGCAGGTGTGCTCTGGAGTTTTGAACCAGGTCTCTGTCACTGCACAGATGTCAATGTTCTCCATTTGAACCAGGCTTTCGGTAGTGTACTTTTCAATTAGACTTCTAGCATTGAGTAGCATAGAGGCAGTGCCTTTGTTTAGTGTAGCATTTACGGTGGATTTCGATCATGAACCTTGGCATTGCTCAGATTTCCATAGAATGACGCACCTTGCCTAATTATTGAAGGCAAAGGCACTCAGTGCATCTCTGCAAAGCTGGGTGACTGCGGGATGTGTTGTCCCAGGCTGACAAAACAGGTGGGACTCACATGACGGAGGAAGCTCCAGCAATTGCCAAACCGCATCATGAGGTCCTGTACTCTCCAATTGTTGAAGTCTTACATTTGACACTGCTACTGTGCAGCAGGCTTAATTCTGGTGCTTTGTCCTTGTGCTGTGGTATCATTCTGGGCTTTTTGGATGCAAGAGACAGGGTTAGGATCATGTCTTTCTGGGAAACACACAATGAGGTCAAGTCTCATGTATCATGTAGTGGGATGACCTGAGCATCTCAGGTATTTGTGATCCTTGTGGACCGAGCTGGCTGACAGTAGCTTGTGGCTTGTCCATTCTAGTGAGTGTACATCTTGCAGCTGGATCCTGCTGTCTATAATGACTAGAGTGTTGTGTTTTTAATATGTATATGGCCGTGGTTGTAGCATGGTTCCATAGTTGACTAGAGTTGTGTGTTTAGTGGGTTATTGATTAATGGAGGTGGTTTGTGGGCATGCTTGTTTAGGGCCTGTTGGGTGGGCTTTTTAGGTGAGCCTTGGGAAATGTTGGGTTGTGAGTTTGTGGCAATTTGTATTGAATGTTGGTTTTGTTGGCTGGGGTTTGAGAGGGAGTGTGGTGTAATGTGTGTGTGTGTGTTTAGTTTCTGTCTAGAGTGCTTGTGTGTGGTAGTGATTGCTTCCGTGGCACTATATGGTTTGTCTAACCTGGTGTGTGGCTCGGGGTGTGAGAGCTGTTTGAGTGTGTTGATGAGGAAAGTGCTTGTTGTCAAGTGCAGCATTTCTCTCAGGTAGTTTCGTAGGTTAGTTAGAAGTGGGGAACCGTATAACAGAGAAGGGATGAGGTATGTGGTAGGGAGAATGAATCTGGTAGAGGGAGTGAGATAAGGATTATGACGGTAGAGCATGCCAAGTTTCTGATGTTTATTTTAATATTTATATGTAGGTGTGAGTCGAACTTAAGTTGGTTATCAATCAAGACACCCCTAAAGTTTAGCTTAACTAAAAAAGAAGATGTACACCAGCTGGTGATAGAGAAGGAGTTTCTGTCTATGGTTGTTGATTTAGATGACATGAATATCATAAGATTTGTTTCGGATGCATTGGGCGCTAGATGGTTGTCTAACATCTATTGTTCTGTGGTGTTGAAGGCATCTTGGGTCATTTTGCTAAGGATGGGGCTTGAAGTGGTAGAACTGATGATGGTTGAATCATCTGAATTTTGGATGAGTTTTGCATTAGGGATTGAATGGTGAAAGTCATTTATGAAAATATTGAAAAGGAGGGGACCTAATATGGAGCCTTGTGATACACCAGTTTGGGTACTGAGGAATGGGGAGATGTTTTTTTTCCATTTTACTGCTTTATGCCTGTAGGAAAGGTAACCAATAAAGCAGGTAAGAAAGGAGAGGGATAGGTTTATATTAGAGGGCTTAGTTAGTAGAAGGTTGTGAGAGATAGTGTTGATGGCCTTTCAGAGATCTAGGAGTAGAGCAGAAAAGATACAGCCAGAGTCATGGGCTTTATTAATAGTTTCGAGGAAGGAGAGGAGAGTAGTGGTGGTGCTGTGGCCAGGTCTAAATCCATGTTGTGTGGGGGTTGGTAGATGATTGTCAATGAGCTAGGGTAGAAGTTGTAGATGAATACATTTTTCAAGAAATTTAAAGATGGGGGATAGGATGGCGATAGGTCAAAAATTTGGAATACTGTTATTGTTACCTCCTTTGTGAAGGGGAATAATAAAGGCCTTTTTCCAAAGTTCGGGTACATGGCCTTCTTGAATTGATCTATTTATTATAATGCAAATGGGGAAGCAGATGGAGTCTGAAGCAATCTTTATAAAGTAGGAGGGAATGTTGTCGGGAGCACTGGAACAAGCAGAATAATGTTTTGGAGGAGGATGAGGTTTAAGGGATGGCAGGAATTGAATGAGCTATGTAATGTTAGATGGAAAATGACTGTATAGAAAATGATATGTGATGTATAATGTTTCCAAATGAAAATATGTTGATATGGTTTGTTTTCATTTATATAAATGTTTGATTGCTTATGTCATAAGTGATAATTCAATAAAGATGTTTCTTGTTAAACAGAAAAAATGACAAAGTTTACCCCAGTGGAGCCATTTGATTTCTCAAAACAATTAGGCTGGCTTGCCTGGAGACAAAGATTCATGTGATTTACAGTAGTGACCAAGGTAGGTAAATAATCAGAATAAATCCAGGTAGTCACTGTTATTTTAAATGGGAAAAGAAGTGGATACAGTATATACAGTTCCTTTTCATTCTCAGAAGGCCAACATTGTATGTATAAGGTAATAATTGGCAAGCTCAAAGAAAATGTTCTGCCATAAAGAAATATTATACAAGAAAGGATATGTTTCCAGAGATGTATACAAGAAAAAGATGAACCTGTTATAAGCTTTTGCAGGGTTTTTGTATAAACTGACTGAAAACCGTGGGTTTAATGGCACAAAAAATGAACAAATCAGAGACAAAATTTGTTACTGAGCTGGTTAATATAGAAGTGACTAAAACGTTACAAATTGAAGGGATTTAAACTTGAAAAGGCCCTACAAATCACCAGAAAGGTGGAATTAGTAAAGAGGCAGAATAGTATTGTAAATATGGCAAATACTATGTATGAGGCAGCATGCCGAGGGAACGGCAAGTTTAAAAGAAAACACAGTTCTGGTCAATGTAAGTGAATGCATGAGAAGCAGAATGAGTGAAAACATGGCAAATCATGAGATGCGTCCACTGCTATGCTCTTCCCTAGCAGTATGAGGCAGGAAGTATGAGAGATGTAAGGCTGGTCATTTTCCTGTCATTCATAAAAAAAATGAATTAAAGAACTTATTTCTGAAAATAAAACTGACAAAATGTCAATGTTTTTCCAGTGTTCAATCACTAGTACTAGCCATACCTCTCAACTGCACAGATTTTTGCAGGATGTCCAGATTTTTGCCTAATGTTTTTGGTATGTTTTTCATAAACTTGTATTTTTCTGGCAATTTTGTGGCAAATCATTAAAGACTGACATTAAGCAATAATGACAGACATTTGAGTTTCAGACTTCATTCCCTTCAGAACATTCATGCCATTGCTAAACCTTTATCCTATCAACTATCTAAGTTTGTAAGAGCAAAATTTAAAAATTATCCATAGTTTTGGCCCTTTGGCCCACTTTTATTTATAGCTTTGTCCAGATTTTTTGCTGTAAGAGGTTGAGAGGTATGATCACTACTACTGTATATCTGATTTTAAAACAGACTGACAAGTGAAACTTCATATTCATAAAAGTCAAGGGAATTTCAAGGGTAACTCAATAGTAAATATTACTATGATATCATATACTGCCTATTGAAATTTCTCAAAGCGTCCACAATATATGAAGGAGAGACTAAAATTATGCCTTGGCATAATAAGAAATGTAGCTTAACCAAATGAGTAGTGTGTTGCAATGACCTGGTAATACAGACAACTGGTAGTACAGAAATATGCATTGAGTTAAAAAGGTTTAGTAATGCAGTTGTGTAAGAAATGCCCATCCCACCTACATTGGAAAACATAGCACCAAAACTAGTTAATGCTAAAGTGTTTTCCACATGAGATGCTACTGACAGGTTCTGAAAAACATCCCTTGAGGAAGAAAGCCACAAGCTGATAACCTTTATTATTCCAAAGGGAGGGTTCTGATTTAAGAGGCTGCCATTTGGTATAACCTCAGGAACTGAAATCTTTCAGCATAAAATCATTGAATTGCTCAATGTGTATAATGTTATTATGGATGACATCCTGGTATTTGGTACAAATAAAGTGATGGAAGATTCTTGGTTTGAAGCAGTGGTCTGAACTGGGTTAAAGTTAAATCAAGACAAATGTAGTTTTCGGAAGATGGGGTTTCAGTACTTTGGTCACAGCATAAGTGGAATCAAGTCAAATGCAAGAAGGATCAAAGCAATAACTGATACAGAGTCCACCTTGTGAGTCGGAGTTAAGACAAGTCCTAGACATCATTAACTTCTTGGGCAAGTTCATACCAGATCTCTCAACTACACTGCATCCATTGACTGTTTAAGAAAGAAATTCAAAGGTCATGGAAAATTGCTCAAGCCGAGGCTTTCAGCAGAGTGAAAGAAATGCTAACTGTAACTCCAGGACTTGCATGCTATGATGCCATTAAACAAAAACTGTGAGTGCTGATGCTAGTAGCTAAGGCCTAGGTGCAGTGTTACACCAAAGGGTTAACCAAGTGTTGCATCCTGTTGCCTGTTACTGCAGAATGTTGATCAATGCTGAATAGAGATATTTACAAATCAAGAAAGTTCTTTGACCATAACAAAATGATAAACTTTACTCTTTCGCAGTTTGAAAAAAATAAGAAAAACTGCAGCTACACATTAACAAGCAACCAAAAAAAAAAACAGAAAGATGTGAAGAGGAATCCCACTATATCCAGAAAAATGCTACCAGGAATTTGGTTAAAATAATCAACTTTAATCTGCTTTCACATGATAATGCAGGTTAAGCACTTTCATCCCTTCTACTGCAGGGACTTCATCAATAAATTATTACAAAATGAGCAAACTGTGTGTGCTTTAAATTATGCAAAGCAAAATGGGAAATGAGAAATGAGAAACAATAAAATGTATATACTTATGTACATACATATGCATCCATACTTAGCAAACTAACTCTGAATGAACTCTGGAAACATGAAGGAAGGAAGTGGGTCAGACAACTAGAACTTTGAGAAGTTTTAAGCTCCTGAAGAGATTCAGTAGAAGAGGGTTGCCTGCCAGAGAAGTTTTAACAAAATGCTTTGCAAGACCAGTGACGACTGATAGGATATATGTTGCAAGCAGATATAAGTAAGAGTGGAACAAGAACAACGACCTGTAAGTGAAGATCAGCTGTCTGTGAGGAAACAGCATTTACAGTTCCATAAAAGACATATGCTCAAATATTAAAGAAACTGTTAGCAATTGTATATCCTTATGGTAAAGAAACAGATAACAGACCTTGCATATCTTTGAACAAGGCCTGTTTAACATTGCAAAATATCTTATTTATTCTACAAAAGTATGCTGTGAAAATGAAATATAGACAGGCAAGCAACTGCACATAATAGATATGTTGAATAGAACAGTGAAGTGTGTAGAACTGTTAAAAGAAGAGGGGAAAATGTATTAGGTAAAATCTCAGTTACCTGCGACAGAGCAAAATATAAAATAATTTTAGAGATGTCCTGGATCTGAATAAGAAATGCAATTACTGAAAGATGTTACAATGAAACAGTGGCTTGAGTAAAAATCATTAGTAAGGAAATGCAATTCAGTGTTCAGCTATTCAAAGGGAGAAATGTTAGTATATCCAGTACTGCGTTGCTCATGGATTTGAATGACCACACAGTTGTTTCAGTTTAAATAAGTCATGCATTTTACAAGTGCAGATTATTAGTCCACGTATCCTAAAATAAACTGATAGACAACTTGTGTAAGTGTGATTAATGCATTAAAGTCTATATTTTTGAGATACACAGTACCTGATGTTGTCATATCTAACAATGGTTTGCAGTATAAAAAATAGGTATTCAGATGATTTCTGCATGAAATGGGGTTTAAGCATCTCACAAGTCCATTTTCTTGAGATGAATATGGACAAGTGAGGAGAATAGTGAAGAATTTCATTAAAATGACCTGTAACAAAAGATGTGAGGATTATCACCGTGGATATTTTTAATATATGAGCACTTGTTTGCAATGGTTTGGCCTCTCACTAGCTCAGTTGTTAATGGGTATAAGGATTAAAAGCAAGTCACCCCCCTCAACTATATTGCTGATGCCTGAAAATCAGTATAAAGTAAAGGAAATGCTAGAAAAGAAATAAACAGACAGAAATACTACTGGAACTGAAATTATAGATACTACATTAATGCCTTTATGTTACTGCATGTCAGGTGTGGAGGCAAGAAATGGGAAGGACATAAGACAAAAATTTCCTGTTATAACAAGTATGAAGCCATACTGAAGTGTCTCTGTATACTCTCAGACAAGAGGAAAAAGTGTTGGATTAAGTGTGGGGTTAGAGGCAAACCCTGCCAGATTAAGATTGAAGAAAGGTATCATGGGCAATCAATAATCTGCTATGTGGTGACAAAAATACTGAAAAAATGCTGCAAAAATCTATGGAATATTTGCAGTCTGAGGCTCAACTGGTTGGTAAAGCAGCCAAATCAGTACTATATATTGTAAAGAAGATGACAGCTATTTGAGTAATCACAAACAATATAAGGTAAACACATCAAAGCAGAAGAATAAAAGTTACCAGAAATCATCTCAACTAGTCACATCACAAGAAAATAGCCAGCTTGAAAATGGTAACACTCAAGAGCTGTAGAGAGAGACGTCTTTAATCATACATCCAAGAAAAGCTATAATATATCAAGAACTGTTTTAAAAGAAAGATAAGATATCCTTTGCAAACATTTCTGTCATGTATTCAGAGTATGACAGAGCACTGAAGAAACCAGAGAGATATATAGACTGTTAGCAAGTTAAAAATCATCATAAAACTGAAAAGATCTCTTTACTAAAATGTGTTCTAGATATGAATAAATGCATATATTATTAGGATCAGGGGAAATGTATATAAAAGCATGGGTTTATTGTAATCCACAAAGTCCAACAAAACAAAATAACTGCTGTCTTTGCTTTCACTTCAAAACAAACCCAACCTAGTACCTTTAGTTACTTCTCACCAAAATTGTCCAATCCACATATCCTTTTCAGGATAGAGGCTGTCTTAAAAAAAGAAAGAAACCCCAATGCTTCTGACCTCTCCCAAGTCCAGCTTCCAGCTCTATCAACAGTTGTTTCCACAAGGTACACTCTATAGGTTAGCCCCAGCTGAGCTCTAACGCTACACGCTTCCAGGGTTTTTCTTCAGATAATATTCTTAGTGACAAATTAAATTCATATTTTTAACCATCAAGACTACATCCTATTATGCCACAGTAATTGGCAAATAAGACCTGATTATCTAACTCATGCATAGTAGTTTCTGACTACATGTCTATGAGAATATTACGTATTTTAAAATAAAACAGAAATATTTAATAACGTTAGCGCTTTCAGCAAAGATAGTACTCCGCCTTCATCAGACAAACAGAGGAAGTTAATCACGAATACATTTATAAGTGATTAATGACAATGGAATAACCAATTAAAGTAATCTGCATTTTACCTTGGCAACCTTAAAGAAGCGCTTCACAGAAGCGATACAAAAACTGAATATCTGATTAAACTTGTAATTAAAAATACGGACTGACAGTACATCAAGACATTTAGACTGTTTAGAAAAATATATGTGTATTACTACCAAACTTATTAAATAAAAAAGAAAATAGCAAATACCCAAGTAAAAAATAAAATATAAAATACAATAAGAAAAACATCGATCAAGACATGTTCACGTTCACAAACTAGCAAGAAGGACTTCACAACTAAATCACTCATATTACAATCAATAGAGAACTTCTACTATAATGTTAATAATGTACATAGACACGAATAAGCACTATAAATGCTTATCATCTTTTTAAAGAAAGCCACCTCAGGACACATTTAATAGATAAACTGTCATTAATGCCTGGAAAGATATGTGCCCTAGTTCTTATCTGCCACATGAGTTCATCAATTTCTAACAGTAACTGCCAAGCTCCTCCTCGAATGTCAACTTCCCTGTGTTGTAAAATTACAAATCTAAACTCATGCCCATCATGCTTGGAACAATGCTTAGCCAAAGCATTATTGACATCTTTCTTGATAATAGCATAATGATGCTCGTAGATTCTTTGTTTAATTCTACGCTCAGTTTTCCCAATGTAAAAAGCATTGCAAAAATTGCACAGTGCAGCATATATAACACTTTTAGTCTCACAATTATAGTTACTACTAACCTTGTACACTTTGTTGTTAATAGAGACTTGGTTACCAACCTTAATATATTTGCATTGGGCACAGGAACCGCATTTAAACATACTGAGAATCTTATTAGAGCCTGGCTTCTTCTTCTTTTCTAGGAGGCACTTTAAATTTTGGCCTCTCCTGTAGGTAATTTTTGGGACAACTCCTAATAACTTAGACAAAAATTCATCATTTCTGATAGTGTTCCAATTCTTATTCAGGACCTCCTTTACAAGCTGGTAGTCAAAGGAGTATGTACACAGGAAACTAATGTGATACCCTTCATTGTTAACATCTTTATTACGACCAAGGTCACCTCCACTTGCTACGTAACCATCTAAAGCTTCGTTAACATTATATGTATGACTACTTAACAAGGGTATAAAATGACCTCCCCTGCATTTGGAAGTGACCTCATTAATAATGCTGGTAACTAAACTATTGGGGTACCCTCTATGGATGAACATGCTTCTTAACCGGCCACATTCTAAATCATAATCACATTCATCTGTAATCATTCGGGCAGCTCTAAAGATTTGCCCCTTGACCACTGCCTTCTTCTGATGATACGGATGGTTACTTGCAAAATGTAAGAAGGTATTTGAATAAGTTGGTTTCCTGTAAATTAAACTCTTAAATCTACCATTCATCCTATCATTAACCAAAAGGATGTCAAGATAATTTATTTGGGTTTCTCCTACGTTATATGTAAATTCTAAGAAATCAGTAAACTGTGTAATCCTAGTAATAAAGGCTGGAATAAGCGATTTATCCCCCTTCCAAATACAAAAAATGTCACCCTGGTACATTGTGTACCAGGTGACATGATTTTGAAACAAATTATCCACAAACAACATATTATTTTCCAGAATGCCATTACGGCATTTGCAAAACAGCCCCCACAAGGAGAACTCATAGCGACCCCAGATTTTTGTAAGAAAAACTGGCCCTCAAACACCATGAAATTATTGGTTAACACTATTTCCAATAATGTCTCAATTATATAAATAGTGTTGTCACTGGCCTTTTTTGTGTACATGAATTCTCTGACCCAATTAATTCCTGTTGCTTGGGGTATTACTGTGTACAAGTCCTTAACATCTATTGTCAGGAACAGTACATCAGCTGCATATTCCAATTTATTTATATTGGCCAGAAAGCTCCACAAATCTTTACAAATCTGGGGCTCGCTCTCAATAAAAGGTTTTAACACGCTGTCGATATATTTAGCGCATGCATAAGTAATTGACCCACGGCCATCAACTATGGGTCTAAAGGGGGGGGCAGTTGTTGTCTTGTGGATTTTTGGAGAACCAAATAGAGCAGGTGTTCTAGGGGCAATCATAGACAAATACTGGTACATGTCTATATCAATAAAACCTTCGAGAAACAAATCATCTAACATTCCTCTAATTTTCTTGTGTGCCACGTTGACTTCATTCAAAGTGACCTGAGTATAAGAGGGGGTATTGAGGTGCTTCAGCATGTAATCAACATATATACAATAATCCATGAACACCAAGCCTCTCCCCTTATCCAGCTTCATTACCCTGATGTTACAGTCATTCAGCATATTGACAAAATCATACTCCAAGGGTAAAATGTTGCATTTAGGTTTATGATGCTTATATGTTACTTGATTTTTAATAGCCCAAAAATCCACCTTACACATTTTTTTCAAAAGTGTTCAAACCAGGATGGAGGGGTGGATTAAATAAACTGGAAACCCGTAAGGTATTGACCATACTGGAATTACTCCCTATTAACAAATTAAGGTTGAGCTTCCGGACAAAAAGTTTCAAATCAATGATCATTTTAATAATGTCCATCCTTTTACCAGGGACAAAGGTTAAATCCTTTGATAGAAAATCAACCATGTCCTGTTGAATGTCCAGAGCTGTATAGTTATATATAGTGAAATCACCATCATTAATTTTTATACCAAAGATATTACTGTTTTAAAAACTGAGTTGGAAGTGCTTGAACATGGGATTAAATCTGATAAGGATTTTCCAAGATATAAATACGAATATTGTAGAATATACACTAGTATAGAGGCAACTATGGACAATCTTCTTGTAACTAAGAAGAAGAAAATAGCTAGGGATATCAACGATGATGCAAATAATCAAGCATACCCTAAGCCTCCATCTAGTGTCCAAACAAGTACTAACGATAATCCCAATAATCAACAGGGGAATGATTTTATTGATAACTCCAACTCTCTTCATATCAATGGTAACTTTTCAAATGAACAAGGTCAACCCCTAAGAAGAAGCCCAAGGTTTACCAATAATAATAATAATAACAGTAACAATGGAGGTGATAGCAACCTTAGTAATGATAGACAAAATCATTCTCCTGATAACAATCAATGTGTGGATGTTCAGAATCAGCAGGGTTTTCGGCCAGTTACCAATGGCCGGAGGAACAAACGTCAGTCAACTTATCAGCAGAATACTTCAAGGAACAGGAGAAGAACATGCAGGAGATAGTTCCTAGTCAAGGTTTTGGCATTAAGCCTCACTTGCATAAAAGCAAAGGTTGCCAAGGTAAAATGCAGATGACTTTAATTGGTTATTCCATTGTCATTAATCACTTATAAATGTATTCGTGATTAACTTCCTCTGTTTGTCTGATGAAGGCGGAATACTATCTTTGCTGAAAGCGCTAACGTTATTAAATATTTCTGTTTTATTTTAAAGTTGCCGGCTCTTATAGTGTCATTTCGCTTTTAGCTGGTTTTTCGTTTTGTGTTTTTCGAGTTTGTGGAATATTATGTATTTTCCAAGACAGGCACAATACATAGTTTAATAGTCTATATATATATATATATATATATATATATATATATATATATATATATACACACATATATATATATATATATATATATATGTGTGTGTGTGTGTGTGTGTATGGTGTATGTATGTGTATATATATATATATATATATATATATATATATATATTAATTTAAGTTTGCCAAATAGCACTAACATCAACATGCATAACGTCACCACTAAATGATCAAATTTAACTATGCATGCACTGAGCATCAATTTCAGTGCATACAAAAACTGAGAAAAAAAATCTTTTTTTTTTTTTTTTTTAAACACAGTTTTATTGATTTACAGATACAAAAGAGAAAAATAAACATTATTACGGTATTAAATGGATTAATCTTACACATGTAGGTATAAGTAAATCAAAATATAACCTATATACATATATACATATGTGCCAGAAAAACAAAAAGACACCATTTGCATATTGGTAAGGTAATGTTGAATAAACATTTAAAACACAAAGCCCGAAGTGGTTAAAGCTGGGTACCGCCAAACAACTATTACAAGCAGTCACGAACAGTCACAAAATGGATTTCCTTAACACAACTTTAATAGTGTTTTCGGAAACGACTATGCGTTTCCTTCTTCAGAAAGCAAAAAGCAAAAAGCAAAGACAACGTAATCACAGCCAGCCCATACTTTTAAAATCATTTGTAGCATCATGTGATGTTAATTAATTAATACACTCATAGTGTTAATCATTATGCTACTTAAAAACTCTTTCCAAAACTTATTCATATGTACTACAAGAAAACTCACTATATTTACATTTAGCTGAACAACAATTAAAATTAAAATTAAAATTAAAAACACTTCCAAAATATATCCACTTACTTTAATAAATGTTATATAATACTAAAATATAAATTATAAATTTAAAATTAAATCCAATTTGGCATTTGTTGATATGCAATATGTCTATCATAAAAGCAAATCTGTAAACACATGCAACCAAGCCTTTAATAGTAGCCTTTTAATAGTAGCATGTAATGCAATAAAGGATTCAAGGGAGTATTATTTATATTGACTTCAGAAATGTGTTCAGCTAAGTTGTTTTCCAGCTTTTCAGTGACAAACTGCATATAGTAGGCTTTTCTAAAGTCTGTGACCTGATTGGGAGTGTATCTATCAGACTGGACTTGATAGACTGAAATTGATAGCATTAGAGGTAATCTGATGGTTTTGAGCAACATGTTCTACAACAATTAATCTTCATGCATTTATTCATGATATAATTGATGAATTGTGAATGCCCTCTGATGTTTGTTTACTGTTTCTATGCAGATGATCATAGAATTCATAAACTAATAGATGAGCATGCCATACTAACCTTGACAAACATGACACATGACATGAATTAGCATGAGACGAATAGGATCATCAAATTTGTGGATGACACCACTGTTATAGGCCTGATCAAAGACTGAGAGGAGGAGGCCTACAGGAATGAGATTGATTAACTACTTGTCTGGTGTGACAGCAACAATCTAGCACTGAATGTCAGCAAGACAAAGGAGTTGATTGTTGATTTCAGAAGATCTCAAGTACCACACAAACCTCCAGTGATGAAAGGGATGACATTGAAAGAGTCAAGAGTACAAAGTTCTTGGGTGTTCATATCACGGAGAACTTATCCTGGTCAGTCCATGTATCCAGCACAGTCAAAAAAGCTCAGAAATGCTTACACTTTCTAAAGAAACTTAGGAAGGTAAAATTAATGAGCTCCATACTTCAGACCTTTTATAGGGGCACCATTGAAAGTGACCTGACCAATAGCATTGCAGTCTGGTATGGGAGCTGTAACAATCAGAATTGGAAGGCTCTCAAGAGAGTTGAAAGGGCGGCAGAAAGAATCATTGGCACCTCCCTTATACCTCTGGAAGATCTACACAAATGCTGGTGAATCAACAGGGCCAAAAAGATTTCCAGCAATCCAGCACATCCTGACAATGGTCTGTCCACTCTCCTCTCCTCAGGCAGGAGATACAGAAGCCTGCATTGTAAGACCACCAGACTAAAAAACAGTCCGCTTTCCATTAGACTGTTGAACTCTTGGGAAAAACAAACCATGACATCTGTTACATAACTAGCCTATCAAGGGGCTTATTTTACTGATGTGCAATAACCAAGGCAATACTAAGGTAGCCCACCTACACACTGAAGGACTGTAAAGTGCAATATACAAATTGTGCAATAATTCAGTCTAATCAAGGATATGCTGCTATTGTTTCAATTTTACTTTGATAATATACCTTCATATTGTTCCTTGTCTTCCTTGCCTCCTGCGCTGGGACGGGCGTGGGTCACTGCTGCCCTACTTTACTTACTAATTGCTACATATTAAATTTCTACTGTGATAATTTATTAATTTTTCTCTGTCTATATGTGCAACTGTTTCCTGCATTGAGAACAAAGCATTGTAATTTCGTTCAGCTACACTGCTGCGTAGTTCTGAATGACAAAGTTTTCGACTTTGACTTTAACAAGGTAAGCTAATCAAGCAGACTGTATTAGACAATATGATTATCATTAAGGAGAAAATCAGTTTTCATTAGGGAAGAAAAGAGTTGGAAATTGTTACCAAATATTCAGGAAAGAATGAAATCTACTGTTTCCTATAAAGATTTAGGAATTTAAATCAAACATAATTTAGACTGTAAGATACATATAGATAACTTGCTTATAGAGTTCCGTAAGTCAATTGGCTGCACAAGATATATATTGAATCAAAAATACAGAAATAATAAGGGATATTTTCTGCAACCTGATTAGATCATGTTAGCAAATGTCTTGGATTATTACTAGAGTGAACACTGTAGATATTAAATTATTAAGAATGATGAAAAACATAAACAGAGCAGTAAACTGGTTTATGAGAAGTGCAGCAGATCATTGAAATACTCGTACTGGGTGTATAAGAAGAAGACCAAGCATTCACATAAAAAAATATTGATCAGTACTTTAAAGAAATTGATTCTAGGCAGATACCATACCTCTTAACCTGTAGACATCAGAAATTTGGACAATTACCCATGAAAAATAGGAACATCAGGCCAAACACTGGGATACTAAATAGCATGAAATGTGCATATCTGATAGGGAGAGTCCCTATCCTATGGGCTGGGTGGAGTTACCCTATTGGGTCCCTATAAGAAGATTAAGTTTTCAGAAACTCAAAATTCATATTGTTGAGACAATATAATTGAGTTTCCAAAAATGCAAAGCTTTTAAATGGAGATTGTGGTTCAGTGCAGATTGGGGAATTTACAATTTTCCCTACTGTAGTGCAATCTTGGAGTAGGTATATATAATATGCAGGGGTGTGGAGGGCTTGCCTCATTCAAAAACATAGAAAAATGGTAGATTTTTGTTGTTTTTTGAAGTCTGAGTTTTCAAAAACTCAATCATATCATGTTGACAATATGCATTTAGAGGATTGTGGGATAACACCACTCAGAAACAAATGTTTAAAAAAAGAGAAGTGACAAAATGACACAACATATAACCAGAAAAATTGTCTGGTAGCTTAATATATTGAAAAATAAGAACTCCATATTTTTTGTTTAATACATGTATTGAACATGTTTATGCATATTGGTAACTTGGCAAACACATAAAACAAAAGCACTAAAAGCTAACTTTAAAATATTTAACTTACCTTTTCTTGCATTGTTAGAAAAACAGGCATAAGAATTGTGGCATGGTTCAATTCATTCTAAATTGCTAATCACACACATCACTCTTAATCTTAAGCAGACTAAGTTAGAGAACTGAGAGAATTCATCACAGCACCAGGAAAAGGAAATAACCCTGTGTGTTTTCTTCACAGCTAAAGTACTGGTCTTTCCAGCACCATTTCTTGAGCCTAAAACTCCAGCTTAGTCGGTACCGAATTTAATTCCCACTGTTACTGATTGCAGCAATTGCATAATGCATTCATTGTTTCTAATTTGGGGCAAAGCAGCAGATACTCATTTAACACCAAAGGTCAGAGTAACAAAAATGATTTCTGTTTAACAGTCACTGTCTCACTGTACTGCAAACACAGACAGGCACAATCATTTGTAAATTTTTTGTACTTATGATGAAGCGGAGGTGGAAGATTCTGTGATGCCCCTGCACTGGCCCAATAATCAAGGACCCTCAATCCTCACCACTAACAACAGTGAGGGACGTGCACATTGGGAGGATGACAAGTACACACATAGTAAAGTACATTTTCCCTTAAGAGCACAGAGATCACAGTCAGTCTGGGGCTGGTTTCTCCCTCTCTCTCCAGATCCCCACTAGCACAGCTATAGGGTTAAGATCTCAGCTGAGTGGTCAAGCCAAAACCTCCATAGGTTCATAGGTTCATAGATTAGTACTAAGCTAACTGCCCTTGTGAGCCATTTTAAGCCTAGCCAATTATCCCTTGTGAGACTCAAACCCTGCACCTTGTGTTTGTAAGGCAAACACTTTAACCATTAGGCCACTCTCCCAACCCAGCACCCTCTCTGTCCAACCAGTGCTTCATGTGCCTGCTCAAGTAGCTGACACACATACACTTTGAGATTTGATTTATATACAAACCCATAAACACTCCTGGGGAAGACTGGCACAGGTTCACTAGCTTTGTCCCCTTCTGCCCAGACTATAAGGTAGTGCCAACTGCCACCAACCACCCTTTATCAGCTACTTTAAGGCCCTTCCCAAAGGGTGACCAATTCTATTGTGTAATGTTACTATTATCCAAATGGTAAGTGTGACCAAAACGTTTAAGGTTATTTACAAGTGGCCTATACAGTGTCACCAAATACATCTGCAAATACTCTAAGAACTTAAACATCTCTAAACAAACCAGCCACAATTAAAAAGTTTAAATTTATTTAATAATAAATAATAAAATAACAAGACAATATTCAATAACTCAACACAGTGACAACAGAGTTCATAATCACAGGAAATATTTTAAAACAACATTGCAGGACAGTCTCAAACAAATACAGAAAACATCTAAACTAATCTTATTATATTCCTAGCTATAAGAGAAATACTATAACTAAATCTTACTTACAGAGCCAGGCAAATGCAAGTGCTGAATGGATGTTTCTAGGTCCAAAGATGAATACAAAATGCACAGACTTTCTCTGAGAGGTAGTTCTTAAATTAATAATACACATTACTGCTGGGTTAACTGGATGACATAACTATTTGACATCTCTGCCTTCAGTTCCCAGGCTAACAGAAACTTAAAATTTTAGCACCTCTATGTCAAAGATAATTATCTCTTAGAAGTTCGCCTGGAACTGGAAGTCGTAAAACAGTTACACACTTTTACCTTTGAAACCTTTAATTATTTCTGTTTCCAGACAATAGAAAGAATTTCTAGATGAAGACATTCTGTCTCCTAGCTGAGACAAACACCATCATAAACACATATTTTCTTAGAGTTTGCAAGTTAACTCTGTTCTTTTCCAGTAGGGTACACTGTGGTTACATTCTTGAAGCTCAGCACATAACATACAGTTTAACATAACATACAGTTTTCTTACATTTGTAAGACAAACATACAAACCATATTACTATTCACAAATGACAGAATTATTTACAAAATTCTAGCTAGTCAGGCCGGCAGCCTTCACAGATATCATCATTAATCTTCTCATCCTGAATCCTGATTCCTGCCTGTCTGTGCCTGGAGTCTAGACTGGTCTGGTTCTAGTTTTGGAAACACTGAAACTTTGCTGCAATTCATTTTCTACTACTTCCCTCTAAACCCATTTATTGTTCCTTCTTCTTCAATTCTGTTTTTCTTTCTTCTGTTCTGACTTGCATCTGAGCTGTACAATCTGCATAGCTCACTCACTCAGTTAATGTTTTACTAATTTAGCTGGTTACCTGGCACAGTGCAAATTTTCCTCCCTCACTGTGTATGGCATAGCATCATGACATATAGGTTACAGTAGTGATTCCTGCAAAAGCAAAGGGAAGGAAGCTGTAGTGTTTGTTTATTTCTTGGGTTCCTGCTGAGCTTGCTTGATGTAATTGTGTTTATTCTTGCACGATGATGATGCTACAGTGCACTCTGCTGTTGCATGATGGGCAAATGGGAAGTACAAATAAACATTTAAAATATTGGAATTTAAATGGTGCCAACCAAAAACTGGTAGCACCCACTAATTTTAATCCTCAAAGTAGAATTTTCTACCAAATTTGGGATGTTGAGAGGTCTAGCAGGCAAACTGATATCTAGCCTGAGCCTGAATGATTGCATTATATTGTAAAAATATTTAGGGGGTTTTAGGGGATATAAAAAGAGAATAACTTAGTTCTGAAGAAGGGGTATTTAGCCTGTTTGGCCTACCTTTTATGCTTGGTCATTGTTAGGATGGGTGAAATAAGTGGTGGGGTACCAGTGTGTGGAATCTATATGACGACTGCCCTGGCAAGAGGTGTCAAACAATTAAGCATTCAGAGAGCTAGAGTTGTCATTAGTAAGATTACAGGAGGTAGATATACTCATATTGCTCAAGGAAGTTTTAACTAATAAGGGAACAATCCCCAGTGGTTTACAAGTCTGACAGTTGATAAAAATATGAGCTGTATCAAAAACTATGACAATGGTTACAGGACACCTTAGTATGATCCTGCAGATCAGTGTCCCATACATCACATCACTCACATTAAAATACCTGCATATCATACCACCAGGAAACAGCTCCATATTCCAAAACCTGCCTTTGCTGAGTAACAACAGAAATTACCTGAAACCGAAAAGAGAAAAAATACCTACACAAATATCTTGGTGAAGGACAAGCCCCCATGTGCCCCTTATGTGGGAGGCTGCACTCATTATTTCCCTATCCTCCCTGCAATTTCTGCATACTAATAAAAAGAAATCCCAAAGACACAAAGAAACAGAAAAAGTTGGTGGTATGTTTATAAGTTCATAGGTGTTTACTAGGCTAATGACCACAAGGGCCGTTTTAAGCCTAGCCATGCATCCCAAATCTCTGACAAGTTCAGGTACCCTTGATAAGTGTAAGCATGGGCCTGGGAGATGAATCATTTTAGGTTACCTGTGCCCTTTACAGAAATAGGTGCCAAACCAGGGATGAATTTCCAATTTCCCATCCAATTGTCCAAGTTGCACTTGACTTGGGTCAGGTGATACTATTCCCCCATCTCTGTGCTTGCACAATCACTAGTTTAGCTATTAAGATATAAAATGGAATCACTCAGTGATCAGGAATTGTGATCACAAAAACTACACTATAAAAATGGCATTCAGTCAGTGAGACCCAGTCACTCTTTGCACAGTGCCTGGGCCACAATAAAGTGCTCTTTTCCCGTGACATAGATATGTAAGTCAGACTTTAGCCATGACTTAGAGATATGGAATATGTCAGTAGTTCATTATAAATCTACTAGGCTGTTCTGCCATTGGATGACTCTAGTCATTTTAATGGTCAGGGATAGGCTGAACTGCAGTAAGATAATTTAGCCAATACAATTCAGTCTGCACCATGAGTACTGAGCATTCCAGGAGAAAAATGTACTTAAGGTGCTTTTATTAGGACATTGGAGACTTGTGATATTTAGATGCACAGATTAGCATCCAAAGCAGTTTCAGGGCAAAATGTTATTGTCTATACTTTTGCAAATAACAGCACTAAAATTACTTTAAACCACAGTTGTAGCAATTTGTGATTGCTTAATCATCTGTGATTGCAGTTAGGAATTGTTGCCTCGGTTTATCACATCTTTTTTGCACATACCTAGCATCTTGAGACAAGTTTGCAAAGAGACTTTTTATTTAGAGTAACAATACAATGTGAATAAAACTTGTTTATTTTAACATACATTTGGTAAACTGAAACACACCAGTTTCATTTACTTCAAAATGGTACTCCTATATTCCTATCAAACTTGTTTTATTTGCTTACCAGTAATGTATTTACCCATATAGGTTCATAGGTTCATAGGTTCATAGGTGCCCTGGAGCCTTTACAAGCCTATCCCATAGGATTACCCTGGCATAGTGCCACCTGACCTTAGTTCCCAGTGCCTCTGTCAAGTAGAGTCACTGGAGTGATCCCTGGGGTGAATTTTCTATTTCCCATCCACTCATCAAGATTTCTCTTGAAGAGAGCTAGTGAGGTGCTCTGTTTGACATGTATAAGAAGTCTTTTCCATAGCATGGGGAGTCTCTGGGTTATGAGCCTGTCCCTCCAGCATGTTTTGTTGATTGTGGTAATGAGGTTGAGGTCTCTGGAGCATGTGGTTCAGAGGGATTGGGATTTCTTTAGATGCAGCACTTCTAACAGAGCTGGGTCAGACATATCTTTGTAAGTCAAACAGAGATCGCCTCTAAGTAGGTGATATGAGACAGAGAATAGTTGGAGTTTTTTGAGTCTATCCATATAGGACAAGTGTTTAAGGCCTAGGAACATCTTTGTGAGGTACTTTTGTGGCCTCTCCAGTTGTTGCAGGGGTCTAGTGAGGTACATGCCAAATGGGGCATTGTACTCGATGACTGGCCTAATGAGGGAAGAGTAGAGGGAGACAATGACCTCTTTCTTCCTGGATGCAAAACCCTTAGTAATGAGATGTGCCACATAGAAGGACTTTCTGACCACAGTGGCAATGTGGTGGTCAAAAGAGAGGTTGCTGTCAACATGTGTTCCCAGATCTCTTATAACACCTTCTGTGTTCAGTGGACTACCATCGATGTGGTAATTCATGGGAACTGGGTTTTTTCCAAAGAGGATGATGACATTTTTTTTGGCATTGAGCTTAAGGCCTTGGTTCTGACACCAGTCGTTGGTCTCAGTGAGGCCTTTCTGTAGGATGTCAACATCACTTGGGGAGTTAATAATAGTGCCCAACTTGCAATCATCTGTGAACTTTATCAGCCAGAGTCCCTTCATGTTGGCCTGGACTTCAGAGAAGTAGATACCAAACAGGAGAGGGCCCAGGACCAAACTCTATGGGACTCCACTTGTGACTGGTCGGCAGTCTGACTTGGAGTCATCTACTTTCACACTGTGGGTTCTATCTGTGAGCCAGTTTGTAACCCATCTAATGATATATGGGTTGATGCCTAGCTTAGTGAGTTTTTTTATGATTCCTGAGTGGGGAATAGTATCAAAGCCATTGGCCAGATCAAAGTAGGCTGTATGAAAAACCTTGTCTTCATCCACAGCTCTTGTGACTGACTCAAAGAAGACGACCAGGTTGAGCAGTCATGATCTACCCTTCACAAAACCAAACTGTGTGGGATCCAGAGTTTGAAGATTCCCTATATCCTTGTTTATTAGGTCCATGATGATGATGTGTTCCATAGCTTTGCATATCAGACTCATCAGGCTAATGGGGTGATAGTTCCCAGGGTCTTTAGTCACTCCTCCTTTGTGGAGAGGGATGAATGTAGCAATGTGCCATTCAGTAGGGACAAAGCCTGAGGTGAGGCTGTGATTGAACAGGGCACACAGGTGAAGTGCCAGTTCACTCTGTAGTTTATGTAGAACACAGCTAGGGATATTGTCAGGTCCCATAGAAGCTGTATTCGTGGCCTTGGACAGTGCTGTTTTAATCTGTGCAGCAGTAATACTGGGTGCCTGGCAATCTACTGGTATTGTGATTGGTCCTTTGGGGGTTGGGGGGTAAAGTTGGCAGTGAATCTGTCGGCCAGTATATTGGCAATATCTGTTGGCTCGGTAAAGGAGGTACCATTGTGCAGTAGCTCAGAGCAAATCTGGGTATTCCCATGGAGATTCTTTACATAACTATTGAAGGCCTTGTGGTTGTCTTTACTATCTGCTGTAATTCTGTTTTCCTAGCTAGCTTTAGAGGATTTGATGAGGGATCTCAACTTTTTGTTCAGCCTGATAAGGGAGTTTTTCTAGTCTTGGGACTTCACCTTATTCCGCAGTAGTTTCCTCCTTCTGTTGTAGAGTTTGTTTGGGACCACCAGATTGGCTTCCTTTTTTGTAGGAGAGCGTCTTGGTTCTATTGGGTATGGTGAAATCCATGCCTTTGTTTATGTGTTTATACAATGCCTTGATGTATGATTCTACAGTCATGCAACTATTCTCCATTTGCATGGGTGCTGTGAAGTTAGCCACCTCTGTTTTGAGGAGCCCAAAGTTAGCTTTGGAGAAGTTTTTCATGGTGGTTATCTTTGCTGGGGGGGGGTGGATTTCCAAGGTGATTAGTGTGTGGTCTGATCTAACCAGGGAGGAGTTGACTACTGATGTAGAGTAATGGTTGCCCATGTTAGTAATGACCAGGTCAAGGATGTTGCTACCTCTAATGGGGGTAAGAACGAACTGGTCCAGGTCATTGGAATTAATGAATTCCAGGAAACATTGGGCAAGTGTATTGGTAAATGAGTAGTTTTCCCAGCTGATCCTCAGAAACTGACAGATTTCTAGACAGGCTGAACTCATTCTATGTCAGATTTGAGGAGAAGAACAACCTGGAGGCTACAAAGCTAACAACTGGTCAAAATGAGAATGTGCTCAAACTTAACCCTGGAGAAGTGAGAAGCCAGCATATGAAAGTGAATTCCAGGGAGGTTCCATGCTGAGATGGCAGACTGAATGCAGCACTTTTTGGGAGCTCCATCAAACTACTCTAAATAACAGGAAATTAACTAAGTTTCTTCAGAAAAAATCATCAAAAAACCTTGGACAACATTACTACTACCAGTATACAAACTTTGGAATATATTCATAAAAAATTTCCGGTCAGAATTATCTGGAGTTTAAAACTATTCTGGGAGAATGAGTGGCTCAAAGAATTCTCACTCAGAAACTACTCTGAGAAAAGAAATTCAGCTGATGTCTTCTACATTACAAGAGTTATTATTAAAAATGGACAGTATTAAAGACAATTTAGAAATTTTAAGAGAAAGCTGTCATAAACAAGCTGAAACCTTCAAAGAACTGATACAGCAACAGCAAACTAAAATAATAAACATTGAAGTGTCTTTATCTGACATAGATGGAAGGCTTAAGAAAGAAGAAATGCAGGGAGAATTCCTTCAGTAACAAAATACATGGCTTACCAACAAGGTAGATGATTTAGAAAACAGAGAAAGGAGAACTAATATAGGAATCTTTGGACTACCTGAGAAGACTGAAGGTGATGATATTATTTTATTTTTAAACTCTTGGTTACCTGACTTTCTTGACTTAAAAGAGGGCATTTCCTATGGCATAGAAAGGGCTCATAGAGCTATAAGGAAACCTGTTCCATCATCATCTACCTCCACACCTAGATCTATTGTAGTAAAATTTCTTTCCTACTCAGACAAATAACTAATTCTAAAATCTGCATGGAGAAAAAGCCCACTGAAATATAAGCAGAATCAAATTAGATTTGATAATGACTATTCCTCCAGAGTCTTGGAAATGAGAAAAAAGCCTGGCCATTTGTGAAGCTACTCAAGCAAAACAAAACAAAAGCCTAACTTGCATAGCCTGCAAAAATAAGGATTTTTTTTTCAAATGAAATGAGAACATTTAATGAGACTGAAAAAGCAATTACTTTCATTAGAAACAACATAATGACAGTTCCAGAAGAGATGGATTGGTCTTTAACTACCTCTCTGAAAAGATCTACTGAGAAAAACACTTGGACTGATATGAGGAAAAAGAAGCAAAGAACTGAGATTAAAACCATTATTTCTACTACTTCTCTCAAAGAATCTACTTAAGGTTGAATTTCTTTCTAAAGGTAAACAATATGTACAGTATTTATTTTATCAGTAATATCACTGTTTCTTATACTGTTCTTACATAAATGCATATATGTGCTTTATGCTTAACTAACATCTAAATATAATAGTGAATGCATATAGGTGCTTCATTCATATTTAACATCTAAATATAATAGTCATACAATAACAGTTTACTTGATATAGACATCTGCACACTAGCAAAAGAGGGTAGAGTTGTAGAGAACTGTTAACTAGAAAAGTAACTATTTTTACTTTAAATCACTAAAAGTGGGATATAAATTCTATATTGGATATTTATGCTTTCACTAACATATTATTAATGAATAATAAGAGTCATGGCTGCATTTGCTATTATCTCCTGAATGAAATGTAATTTTCTGTTGTTTGAAATAGTCAGGCATTCGTGGTTCACTACAACACAAGCAATCTCATTATTTTCCAGTTAAACTGCTTTTTCCATTCAAAAATAACTTGCTTGAGACAAAAGAATTTGACAACTGACTCTATGTCTCTTGCGAGCATGTAAATGCGATCATCGCATCATATTAACAGCAGAATGCTCGTACTTCACTAGATCTCAAGAAACAAGCCTGCTTTTATATTAAGACACAACTTGGGGGGAAAAAAGTAAAATAATAATACTTCTAAATAAAGGTAGAGGACGGAGGGTTTGAGGAGGGTACAGAAACACTCAAGGGTTGAAGTTTCACTTACGTTGCCTCCTCGAGTAGAATAGAAAGTGTTTCTTGAATGATTTGATGTGTATTCCATCCTAGCCCTCTGTTGATCTGTTGACCGTGATCAAACAATGCAAGGGTTTGTCCCTAACATGCATAACTTCCTATTTATACTACAGAGAAAATACATTGGTGACATAGTTATGCATGTATGGAAACACTTCCTTATTATTTTAAAGTGACAGTAGATCTCCTAAATGTTTAAGCTTGGTGAAACAAAATTAAATAAAAATAAAGCACATTGGAGAAGGTACACTAAGGAGCTTGACTTTGATTAAAGCATAGTTTTAGCACCAATTAATAAACCATAACAAATGACTGTTATGAACCACACATGTTTGAAACAAGTAAAATGAAAGGAAATCATTCAGAATGTATTTGTTTTAGCTTCTAGTTAGTATAAAGGAGCATTTATAATAAGATTACAAAAGTTTTCAGTTTCAAGTAGTAAGGAGTTTGTAAAGTATAAACGGGCTTGGAACACCTTGATTTAGTTTATATTTTAAGGAAAACTTAAAACGGAAGTGTTTCATTGGAAGATAGGCATTTCTAATATAGCACTCACAACTGAGTTTACCTATATGTTTGGTTTCTTACAGTCTGATCATGCCAGATTGTAAGACTGAATATCCCATAATATACTTACTAATTGAATGTAACAAATATATTGGAAAGTCGCAATAGTTGATATTGGTAGAATAGACACCTTGCTTATACTATAATAAATATCTTCACTCTGAATACCATATTATTGTTATTGCATAGTAACTGAGATGTGTAGTAAAATAAGCCGAGAGTCCTTTTTATATATTGTTCATCTGCAAGTAATTAATCTGTGGCTCTTGTCTTCATAGAGATGGGAATCTAAATATTTACTAATTGCAGTATACCAAATAGGATCCATTCCAAATTAATGATAAAGTGTTTTTTTTTCAAACTGGAGAAATGATAATAGTAAAAAACAAAGCACGTTTTTTCCTCACACACAAACTGCTCTGCAATGTATTGCTTTACCAAAAAGTTGTGTTAGCCATGAAACATTTTATACACAGTTTCTTGTGACATATGCTGTCAAACTACTTCAGTGAAAGAACATGGATAAAGTAAAATCAATAGATGTATGTGAGGAAATTATGTTATATTGTTACCTCCATTCAACTGCACTACAGTAATTAAAAAGTTACAGAGAAGTACTTGTACATCATCACTTCTGAGATAATATAACAGCAGAGAACATTATTCTCTAAACTTTATTAATGGAATGAGTTTGATAACAAAAAATAAAGAGAAACATATTTGAACGTCATATATTTTGAGTAATCTTGACAAAAAATTCAGGTGGATAAAAGGCTTGGAATTGAAGCATTTTTTATACTGTAAGGTGGTGATATTATATAAATACCAAACCTGTTATATGTTATTATAGAAACTATTTAAACAAACTAAAAAGTGAATGCCTAAACCTATACTGATACTAATATTAACATCTTTCACAATAAAGACTATAGTGTTTCTCATAAGTCATATATTGAAATAAATGTTTGTTCTATAAGAAATCTCTAAAGGTGCAAATAATCTAGGTTAACTTAACATCTGTCTATCATGTCCTAATTGCACCATGCAAAAGTTGGAACAAATGAATTTGCATATCTGGTTTCTCACATATTGACTTTTAGAATGTAGATACAGGAAATTAGTATGACATGTAATAACATGATTTTAATCATATGTATTGAACTTAGTTTGCATGGGACATAATATAACTAATCTTAAATGTTCTATATGTCTTTCTAGATAACAGAGTTGCTTCAGGCATATTATTATGCTATAAATAGATGCTTTAAGTTTGGAATAACTTTATTTTATACCTGAAAAATACTATTCAGTTACAATTTCATATCTTATTACTTGTTGGTATTATCATTCTTAAAATCATAAATGTTCATTCTGCTATGAAAACCAACCTAAAATTTAAGAAGTAGTGATTAATATTTATCTCATTCTTACCACTTTAAAATTATAAATAAATAAATAAATAAAAAATAACAAAGAGTTTGCTCCAGGAATAGATAATGGAGCTTCAAATCTACTATTGGTCTAGATTTAATTTTGGAAATTAGGGTTTTTCTGACTGAACATTTTTGTTCTATCAGATTAGGAATGGTTATCATTCCATGTATGTTTAAGGGTTATTTAACTTTTTTTCTAATACATTTGTTTGATTTTATTCACTCTACATATGTTCTCTTTCCCTTTTGGCCTCAATTAAACTCAAATTTACATAACTCAAAAGGAAACAATAACCTGTCTTCTAAATTTAATATATGTAAGAAAGTCACCCAAAACTTAAATAATAAATTACTTGGTCAATATACTCATTTCAAATATCATTTATTTGTAAATAAATAAGATGGATATAAAGTTACTGTCTTTAAACGTGAATGGTTTAAATAATCCAAGGAAAAGATCGAATTTACTCAAATATCTGAAAGTAAACAAAGCACAAGTGGTATTTTTGCAGGAAACTCACTTTAAAGTCAATGATAATTTCACATGGAACCCTAATGAATATCTAAGGTTATCTAATTCCTCTTATAGCAAAAACAAAAAACAGAGGAGTCTTAATATTATGGAGGAAAAATGTCACTAATCCTCAAGTTCTATACAATTATGAAGACAAAGATGGTCTTCTATTAATAGTAATTTTAAGATTTAGCAATAGAATTTGGACTTTGGTGAACTTATATTGGTTTCCTGGTATAGGAGTAGGGACAATCAAAAAACATATAGATCTTATCAATAAAGTCTCAAAGGGTAATTTAATCTTGGGATGAGATTTTAACTGTACCTTAGATTAGAGACTACTAACAAAAGACCTTTCTGCATCACTTCAACAGGAAAAACTCTCAAAAAATGGGTAGACAATTTGCAACTATTAGATACTTTTAGCTTCAAGAATGATAATTCACTAATATTATGTCATAGTGATCATAGATTTAATACAAAAACAAGAATTGATAAAGTATCCCAAGACTTAAAAATTAAAATATCCTAGTTTTCTATAGTCCCTTGCCTCTTATCTTATCATAACTCTCTTATTCTTGAATTTCAAACAGATTTTAAGAGGTTGACTCTTACTAAAAGAATACCGGCCTATATCACTAAATTAAAGCAATTTAAACCATGGTTAGATTTGGAAATTCAATATTTCTTAGATACAAACTATACTAGTAATATAAACATAGTCATTTTATGGGACTCCTTAAAAGCTTGCCTATATGGCAAAATTATTACATGGTTCAATAACAAATCTAAAGAATGGGAATCAGAACTAATTAATATTCAGAAACAAATCATAAAAATCAACACTAATGACCTGAAATATTTAATTACTAAAAAAATGAAATTGGAGAATTAAGTAAGAAATATAACAATATTATAACCCATAAAACCATTTTGGCTTTAGAAAAATTAAAACTAAATGCCTTTTCTGTTTCCCCAAAATATATGCATAATCTAGCAATGAGATTAAAAAGGCACTCTACTGAAAATAATATCATAAATATAATCCATGAAGGGAAAAACAATAAAAAAGTCTCAGACATAAGTGATATTTTAGAGGCATTTAAACATCATTATACAGAACATTACAAAAAAATGATTCACTTCATAACAAACCAGACCTAGGCCTGGATTCAGTTAAATTAAACAAAATACCAAAAAGTCTAATTATGGACATTCAAAAACAAATCACTCTCAAAGAAGTTAATGAAAAAATTAAAGAAAGTAAAAACAATAAGGCCCCAGGCATAGATGGAATCATTATTGAAATATACAAACTATTACCGACATCTGCTATGCAAAAGGCACTAAATGAATCATATATACAGGGCATAATTCCATCTTCATGGAGATATTCTTTGATCACTCCCATGTTAAAGGAAAATAAACCCCCCTCTCTTTGCAGTTCATATAGACCAATCTCACTGCCTATTCTGGTCAATAGAATCAAAAAATATTTCAGTCATGTAATAAGTGAAGACCAAACTGGTTTTATATATAATAGACATGCTCATGACAACATTCAAAGAATTTTAACCATTATGGACATTTAAAATAGAGACAAACAGGAGGCCCTAATAATTGCTTTAGATATTGAAAAAGCCATTGACTCATTAAATTGGAACTATCTTTTTAAAATTTTACAAATTTATGAGTTTCCTAAACAATTCATTAATTTTATAAAAAAAAGTTTATAAAGACAACCTAGCTTATGTTAAATTAAGCCCATTCACATCAGAAGCTGTTGAAATCACTAGGGGAACAAAACAGGGATGTCCCATGTCTCCAATCTTGTTTGCTTTAGCAATCAAACTTTTTTCATCAACAATTTGTTTTAATCCCAAAATTAAAGGCATTAATATATTTGACCAATTCATTTCTAAAATAATGCTCTTCGCTGAGGATATACTTCTCACTCTAACTCAGATGATTCATTACATGAACTAAGCTTAGTTGAAGAATTCTATCATATATCAGGTTTAAAGGTTAATAGTTCTAAGTCAAATAATTTATTGTTAAATAAAAAAAAACAACATTAATACTATTACAGATTAAATAATTGGGAAACAGATTTCCTTTCTAAACTACTTAGGAATCACATTATGCAAAAATTTAGAACTAACTTTAACTACTAACTACAATAATATTGTGAACACTCGAAAGTAATTAACTGAGAAATGGAATAAATTATATTTAACATTTGAAGATAGACTAGAGTTAATAAAAATGATTTTACTTCCAAAAATAAATGCAATTCCGATAATACCCAACAAAAAACTGTTAAAGGAAATAAATAAAATTCTTATAAACATTCTATGGTACCCAAAAAGAAATAGAATAGCTTTCCTAAATCATATTAGACCTTGGGAATTGGGAGGAATACATTTTCCTGATTTAGCATCTTATATTAAAGCTTCCATTTTCAAAACAGTTATAAATTGGTTAGATCCTGAATTCTCTTCTGCGAGGTACTATTATATTCTTAAATGAAAATAAGCTAACAAAAAACTTACAACTAAATGAACAAAATAATAAACTTTGGCATATTCTATGTATTAACTTGCAATATAACATTACTAAATCTACCAACCTAAATTATAATTAATTTAATTACAATAATTTTAGGAGTTTTGTAAATAATAATATTGATGTTAAGTTATTATTTCCATTTGGAATCACAAAAAACTTCTTCAATAACATTCATATAACCACTCTTAATACATGGAAATCAAAAAAATGTACATGCTGATACCAATGTATGAGAAATTTGATAGTTATGGATATATGACAATTAATCAACACATTTCATTTATCAAATTCAGATTGGTTAGCTCTTAGCAGCCTACTTCCCTATGCCCACGATCTACGCAGAACAATAAATAGCACTTCTTTTAAATCCATGCCTAAACTTATATTTCTTTTACATGAAGTACTTTATAATGATTTTAATTGGAAAAATTTAACTTCAAAACTATATAAAATCAATATTGTCTACAAAGCTACTCCTAACCAGAGGTTTTGGAATTTTATTTTGAAAGTACATCATTTAATGTTAACAAATGAGAATAAGTCTAATCTTTTATATTCTGTTAAATTAACCTCCAGTACACAAGTTTGGAAAATCTTCTCGTGGAAATTTTTGCATAGAGCTTTTCATACTCCCAGCAAAATAGCCAGATTTAATAGATCAGATGATATAACATGTTGGAGATGTTTAATAAAATGTAAAGCTGACTGGTCTCATATTATGTATGATTGTTCACTCATTAAAACATTTTGGGATGATATTGGTTATTTTTTACAAGCCAGTTTCACAGATTCCTTCCATTTGTCAAAGTTATTAATTCTTTTGAATGTAAATTAAACTATTGTTACGAAAAAATTAGACCTTTATCTTCTCTGGACTATTTTGGCAGTTGCTAAGAAATGCATCACAAGAAAATGGAATTCTTCCTCCACCCCAACTGTTGAGGATTTTCTAACCCTGTTGAAAGACATTGCATTGTTGGAAACAAGAATCAAAGAAATGAAAATCTTTCCCAGGAAATGGATCAATAGTCCTCTCTTTTATTGAGACACTTAAAACAGACATAATATTACCTAACTAAAGAGGTTAGGAAGTATAACAACCTCATCTAACGTATAACTTTCTTAATTTGTATTACTTGATTGTCTTTCCTGTTTCATATTTGATTTGAGGCCATTTGTACACTTGTAAATAATTTATGTATTTTACTATTGTTTGAAATGTAAAAGTTTATCATATTTATTTGGAAAAAATTAACAAAAAATTTTTGAGTAAAAAAAAAAAAAGTGAATTCCAGAAAAGCTGCAGGTCCTAATAACATTCTGGGCAAAGTATTAAGAGAATGCACAGACCAACTGTACCTAAACCTTGCAGATATTTTCAATACCTCCCTGGCTCATGAAAGCCTGCCAGCATGCTTCAAAGTAAGCCAATCCTACGTGCTTAAAGAACTACAGACTGATGGCACTAACCTCAAATGTCATGAAATGCTTCAAAAGCATAGCAAAAAAGCATCTGTCAGAAGCTCTGCCACCAACCATCAAACCTCTACAGTTTACCTACCGGCCAAACAGATCCACTGCGGATGCCATTTTGCTGGCCCTGCACCAATATATGGAACATCTTGAAGAGAGGAACAACTATGTCAGGCTTTTATTCATTGACTTTAGCTCAGCATTCAACACAGTGGCTCCGATGCATCTCACAGGCAAATTAATTACCCTTGGAATCACAAGACCCTCTGCAACTGGATCCTTGACTTCTTGATTGTAAGATCACTAAAGACATGTGCTGGTAACAACACATCAGGTATCATTACACTCAACAGTGGTGTGCCTCAAGGGTGTGTACTTACTCCTCTACTATTCACCATCCTCAACCATGACTGCTCTGTGAAATTTGCCAATAACCATATCATCAAATTCACAGATGATACCCCTGTAGTGGGTCTCATATGGGATGATGATGAGAGGGAATACAGGAATGAAGTCAGCTCTGATCAAATAGCGAAAATACCAACTTGGATTTGAATGTCAACAAAACTAAAGAAATTATCATTGACTTCAGAAAAAAGCCAGCCATTCACTTGCCACTTCAGATCAATGGTGAGGTGATAGAGACAGTACAATCTAAAAAGCTCCTGGTGGTACACATCTCAGAAGACCTCTCTTGATCCGTGAACACAGGCCAAATAATTAATAAAGCTCACCAATGCCTGCACTTCCTGAGAAGGCTCAAAAGTGCAAAGCTTCCTCTGAATGCTCTATCCACTTTCTATAATGGAGCTATTGAATGTATTCTCACTTGGAAATTTACTGTGTGGTATGGAAACAGTACGATGGCAGACAGGAAGACGCTTCAAAGACTGGTAAGGATTGCGGAGAAGATAATTGGTCACAAATCTTCCAAACATGCAAGAACTTTTTACAATAAGAAGCATAAAGAGGGCATACAAAATACTTAGATACATTGCATCCAGTATTTGGCTGGTTTGCTAGACTTTCACCTGGCAAGAGGTACTGCAGCATCTGCTGCAGGACCTCCAGGCTCTTGAACAGCTTCTACCCAACAGTAATAAGGCTAATAAACTTTTACACCAACTTAGAAGTCTCCTACCTTCAAATGTGATCTCACTAGTAATATTTCAGTGAAAGTGATACATTATTTAATTCACTATAGTTAATATATTCTTACAGAAGTGCAATATCTTTCTCTTAAAATTGCAATTGCAATAATTCCTCACATGCAGTATATTAACAAACTACCTTTTTTTCTCTTTTTTCTGTGTACAGTACTATTTATTCATATGTTTAGGTTTTTATGTATGGGTAGCTTTACCTGACTAGAAATAGGTTATAAGGAGTATTTTTATGTGAATTAGTCATTAGAATAGTTGTGTATATATCATGTCTTCTTCTTTTTACACTTAAATTGCCTCTGTACTCTGATGACGTGCTGATACCCGAAATTTTGTTTAGGTTGCACTTGTGTTTCCTAAATGACAATAGTTTTCTTTAAATCTTTTGAATCTTTGAATCTATTTGGTAAAAAGGTATTTTAACTCAGAGGGTTTAAACATACCTTTCAACTGCCCCTGATTTTGCAGAACCTCCATGATTTTGCCTCATATTCTTACCCTGTCCCTCAAAACATTTTTAATTTTCTGGCAAATTCTTGAGGGACAGAGTCAGTTAATTGTGCCAAACATTAGAGCTTCATATTTTGTATTGTTCAGAAAATACATATTGATCCAAAACCTGCTGTTCTACTAACAAGCAGATTAGAGTAGGATTTTAAAATTACCAGTGTTTTATGTCTCCCATCATTTTTGGCTTTGTCAAGAATTCTTGAGCAACAAAGTTGTGTGGTATAGGTTAAAGTTATGTGTTTCATCATATTCCTGAGTTTATCTAACATCCATTTCCACTTGCAAACTATGAGACCTTGAGCAAGTTATTTAACTGGGTAGTGTTCCCAGATCACTTCTGAAAAAGGAAACATTTGTATATGAGCTTATCCAGTTAGAAAATTAAAAAAAAGAAAGAAAACATCACTGAACTTTGATACTGACATATCTGAATGCACATTATTTTACTAACAATGGACAAAATAAATAAATAGCCAAAGACCTGAAAAGGGAAAACACATTTAAAAGAAAATTTTCATTACTACAAATAGAAATCATGTTCCGTATTCTTAAAATGGATCAGGTGTGTTTCATCCAGACATAATAATATTAGTTAACACAAACAAGGCAAGATTCATCTGACTGATAAATCAGTTGGCGTTACAGAGGCAACTGGCTGTACTTATTTGAATACAAGTCCTCCACTGGTACAAACAATATACAAGACTCTGTTCCAAAGCAGTAACTAAATTAATAGCTAAATTAATAGCTCTAAAGAGGTAAACAAAACAGGAAAATAGAGTTTCTTCTACGTCAAGAAATGCTGTCAGACTTCATAGATAAAAAGAGGCTTTGTAGAAGTCCAGTAGAGCTTTATGATCTTTGACTAATGGCAACTCTAATAATTCTTATATTTGGCACTACATGCGTTAAGTTGCAGATTATATTCAGAATGAAACTTTTATAATCTGGGATTCAGTGCCTAACAATTTAAATAAGACAGTTTACAGGGAGCATGAGAAGTATGTAACACCGTGCTCTCTTCAGGTCCTAAATTATCACACATTCTAAATAGGCTACTATGGCCCACCTCCTCAAATCTCCAGCAAAGTACAATGATAATTTCTCTTTTTTTTGCATATGTAAACATATATATATATATATATATATATATATATATATATAAAACAGGAAACCTCTGCTAGAGAAGATAGGATGCTAATAGTTTACAATTAGAACACAGAGTGTTACTTTTATGGTTTACTTGTGTTAAGTCAAGTTACCACATTTTGATTTATTCTTTTCCAAAGATGAGTTCAGAAAAGCGTAAACTGTAATATATTAAAAAACAGAGAAAAATAATTTTGTTTTCCCAGAGGAAGTCCGCCAGCAATCCCCATGTGGAAAGCTTCCACACCACACATTATATATACTGACTCCATAGTCAAACTACAGTGGAGAAAAAGGCAAAAACCTTTGAAAATGTATTGCCTGCTTGCACAGTGCAACACCTTTGCATTTAAAATTTTGAAAGAAAAAAAAAAGAATATAACTGAGAAAAGAATCAAAAATGTAGGAGTATATTTACAGTTCTTGTTATCTGACTCAGCTCACCATGTACGATTAGCTTTTTAAACTACTCAGATCCAAATTACTGCATTATGCTAATAAAATTTATTTCAGCAACTGATAGCATGAATATTAGTCGACAAACTGTGATCCTAAGTCTTACACCCTGTTAAATGTGCATTGTATTTATATTTGGAGTTTTGTACATATATCAGTTTTGCATCTTGTTATAAAAATGTTATTTTTTTTAAACCGGCTATTGTGTTGTGGCTGAAAATAAGTCCATGGAATAGTCCAGTAAGCCAGTTATCAACTATGTATCAATAAATAAACAAATATAATACAGTTATCTAAAAGGCAATTGAAAGGCAATTGAAGTCTCATCTTCTCAGACCAATTAACTATAGCTGTTAACAAAAATGTTCTTCCTTAAAATGCATCTTCTGCTGAAGGTTAATATCATTAAGATATTGAACACCCAGAATGGACATATTTTGTGTATGTACAATGCAGATGATGTATGTTATAAAGGCTTATTCATGAAAGAAAAGCTACAGCTTAATTTTAATGACAAGAGGTATTTTCACTTTGGTTTGGATATCAGTTAATATCTTTTTATTCACCCTAGTTCATGGTTTCTAAAGTGACAAGAAACATCATTAAAGAATTAAGCATATAATCTGACTGAAATTATATGGTTTCATGGTTCCTCAGCTATGACACTCTAGGCTGAATCAGTTAACAGAATCCTGGCCCTCATATAGTTTAGTTTTACCAAGATCCCTCAGTTAACGTGAAAAGAAAAAAAAACACAAGGTGATGCTTCTTAAGATGGAATATATAATCACATCAAGTTAATTAAAAAATATTCTAACATGGTACAAATCACTACTGGCCAATAACAGGGTATGTTAAACAGTAGTGCCTTGTTACAGATTGTCTTTACTAAAGACAACAGGTCACTTACAGCTTCTTCCTGCCTTTGTCAGCAGTGGTAGTATACAGATGAAACATTCTTTCAGGTGAAATTAACCCTTCAAATGTAGCTTGTGAAATTCTTCCAGACAGTTCTATTGACTGCCTTTATAGAATTTTTGACATCAAACAACATTGTCAGCAAAGACCTACTTCCCCCAATAAAAACAAATACAACCATATGTAATTGTGTCCATTTATTAAGTAAAGCAATACATAAATTCAGCAACAAATTGTTTGAAATAATTAGCATTCAAATATCAAAAGGAAAAACTGTAAGTTTAACATCAAATGGACTGTTTTTTATTAATACTGGTTGGGGTCCCCCCGCCTGTTCGGGGCAGCTCTTCTGAAAAAACAGATGGCATACACAGTGCCTCCTCAGCCCCATCATGATTCCTGACTTTGCCTGTCCAGATTCTCTACCCTTTGTGGAATATAACAACTATGTGAGATTCAGAAAAGAAAAGGGGGAGAGAAGGGGGAAAACAGGCTGCAACTGCACTCACTCACTCACTCACTCACTCACTGCATGTTCTACATGCTGCCCCCCACACACACACACACACACTTTTCCAGACCAATTGGATCTTATTTACTCAAGACTATGAATAACTGAACACATTTTTTAATTATATCCTGACTGTGAAAGACTAACTGCAAACTGAATAAGTCCCAGACAGGTCATTCAAATGAATGCCATCAGTAAGACAGAAATCCAGATCAGGTTTACCCAAGTCAGGTCGCTATATCATGGAAAAAAATGTTTGGTTGCTCTAGCTGCTCTACAGTTCAAAAAAATCACTGAGTAACTTCAATTGCTGATGGTTTTCAGGCTCTGGCCTATGTTAATCTCGGTAGAATAGATGACCATGCTATGTGGGTAAAAGAGAACTTTTGGTGTAAAACTATTAAATCAGTCAACATTATATTAAGAAGGATCCATTTTTGCTATGTGACATAGATTGTTGCCGCCCAAAGGGATTATTAAAGGATTAGACAAACTGGTGAAGGTGAATAAATTCTCAGTTGATGGCAAATGAAACCACGATAGACCTGGGTACCCTAACCACTCTACTGTCCACTGAGCAGAACTGAGGCCAAGATTTGTGCCATTGGGTCTGATGGAAGCTCTGTAGGTTGCTCTGTAGATGAAGGAGTGATCAATGACTAGAAGCAAGTGTGACCCTAAAGGAACATACAAGATTCTTTTAATCATCTGATGTAAGTTTGAAAGGCATCTAATTTCCATCTACCTGTGCACTTTGTCAGCTCCACCAAGTACCCATCCATGGCTAAATTAGATTATCTCTCTTTTCTAAAGGAGTGAGATGTTTAGCCCTTGCGAGTGATGCCCTTTCAAACTAAAGCTTTTGTCAGCATTGCACTGACATCTCAGGGTGACAAATGCTGGCCAGTATGTTGCTGAAATACCAGTTCTTGAGGCAAGACCTCTTGCCGTGGCCCAGTGAAACAGACAAGAAGACCAGTTTTCTGATTACCATAAGGAAATGTGATGGTCACCTCCAATTTGAAATTTTTAGGATTTCCTTAACCGAGCCAATACATACAAACATTTTACCACAAAGTCAGACCAATGTGAAGACTATAGTAATTCACTAATTCTGAAGGCCCCAACCCAAAGCCAGGTAAATAATTTTGCCCATAATACTAGGAAATGGAAATCCATAACTGATTTAATTACCACTCTTATTGCCATCAGGAGCAGATAAGCCTCTATAGGATTCCTAAACTCATGGTCATCCATCCTTTCTATAATCTGCCGATAACCTAGTACTAAGCCAAATGGGGCAGGCCCAAACATCATTTTAACAATCCCAGTATAGTAATTTGGATATGTGGGGGAGCTGGAGGAGTCTCATAATTTACCCCCATGCAAAATAAGTTTAATCTGATATCCAGTGACTAGTGCCTGTCTTTAAATATAAGTTTATATAAAAATATAAACATTTTGATAAGGCAAAGGCATAAGATTACCTGGTGCTTACAGCCTACAAGTTGCCCAGTAGAGTCAACATCATTCTTTACCAAGGAGGTATATTTGCAGAGAGACCAGTGAGGGATGGTGGTGAGCCTCTGGTCCAGTGATGGAAATCTGGAAATGTGGAAATGGGATAAGTTAACATGTATATCATTCCAAATACCAAGTACATGTTTAGCAGAGAATGTGAGATTGATTTTCAAACTAAATAATAATAAAAGCCTCAAAACCGACTGAACTCTGGAAGATCAGTAAGACCTACTAAGAAGGATCTGAGCAAAGGCTTGACTGTCAGAATGAAACACAAGATTTTTGACCTTAAAATGCTCCAGCCAAATGTACACTACAGCTCAGAGTGGATTTCTAAAAATATGATGTCTGCCCTGACTCTGACCAAGAAAATGGCCAACAAACTGAAAACTATTTGTCCCCAAAGTCACCCACCATTCCAGTACTAGCTGGCACCCTGCTCACCTTCCCCAATGATGAAGTAATTGAGGTAATTAATAGCAACTTGATTTAAATAGCCTTTAGTTGCAATCACCAGTGCAGAACTGTGTTTAATGATTCAAAAATAGCACAGATAGTGGTATATCCCATTGGCATGGCCCCATCAAAATACAGATGATCTTGGAATGGTAAGCCGAGCCTTCACCAATCCTGCCATGAATGCTCAATAAACAAAAGGAAAGGCAAATTTAATGTCAAGTTTTCCCAGCCTAGGCTAATTAAGTCTTAATAATGTATGCATCATCATCAAAAGTAATATATTTTACCCTTATATCATACTTCAAAATAAAGTCATTGATTGATGACCCAAGTGGGGATGAAAGGTAATGATCTGGACAAAATTTTTCTCTTTGAGACTAGACCAATGGATGATGTCATGATTTGATCCCAGCGTGAAACTTAATATTATGTTGTCCTTCCCGATATTATGTTGTCCTTCCTCAGGTTCTTAAGTAGTCTATTATTGAAAGAAGCACTGGATTTCAAAGAAAAAAAACTGTGAAAACTTATGGAGTAACATCAATGCTGTCTTGCGATCTGGGTAGAGTTCAAGCTTTTAGGTGAGAACATCTATTTTAATGGGAGAGTGCATTGCTTTGCTGCTGTTGACCCCATAGAGAGGGGAAAATTCTTTTGCCTTGAAAAGAATGCCTCCCTCAAAAGTGCCCTGCCTGCTTCCATAGGCGAAACATATCACTGCTGTGAACTCTCTGTGTCTTTCTGACTTGACTCAACTTCTGCCAACAATTAAAAGCTGGATGGGATTTACCACAGTGTGAGCATGTGCAAGAGAAACAACAAGTAGACCAAAAACATTTTCTGCCATTAAACACAATGTGGTTCACGGTTGGCCACAGTGGTACAGCGGTTCGCATTGTCACCTCACAGCAAGAGGTTATCTGGTTCGATCCTCGCTTGGGGTGCCTTCTGTGTGGAGTCTGCATGTCCTCCCTGCGGTCACGTGGGTTTCCTCTGGGTGCTCCAGTTTCCTCCCACATCCCAAAGACATGCTGTAGGTGGATTGGTCACTCTAAATTGGCCCTAGGAGTGATTGTGTGTGTGTGCCTTCTGTGGAAGGTTGGGCACAGGGATGGCAACTCGACACAGTAAAACTCTACTGCCAATCATGAGCTGACAGGTGATCCACTGTGGTGACCCCTAACTGGGAAAAGCCAAAAGAAGAAGAAACACAATGTGGTTCATCTTCTGAGAATCTGGATTGTTACCCAGTTCACTTAAAAACAATCTATCCAGCATGGCATTCAACCATATGTCCGGGTGCTGTTGATCCCATGGTAAGACTTAACCACCTTTCATTTCCTGAATCTTTGAGTGTAGCCTAACCATGCCATCTCCCTAATAGTCATAAGGTAAGAAATCAGAAGCAGAGCCATCTGGAGGACATTTTTAATAAGGGCAGCCATGTATATTAAGAAATCTGCTATCCAAGATTCTCTTTTTGTGGGGGGACTGTTTATTATTCAATGTTTTCTGTAGGACAGCCAACCCAGCCATTAAGTTCTTGGAGCCTGCATTTTCACCTTTCAGTAACTTTTGAATCCCATCAGCTTCTGGCAAATCAAATATATCCATATACTCTCCCTTAATGATTTTGTCTTTAATTGCCTTCAGAATGTGAGCCATTATGTGACCTAAGGGTACTGCCATTTGTCACAGAAGGATCAGAAGTGTTGGCTACTGTGGACATTTGTGACAATATGATTGACATAATTGGTTCTGCATACTGATTATGAGAAGAAGTAACTATTATTCACCTCTGGCCCCCTGAACTGATAGCCCTGAATTGGATGATGAGGGGACGTTGAAACAGTTGGGAAGAGAAACCCTTTATCTAAAACCAAATCAAATAGCCTACCAATGCTGGCATCTGGAAGAGACTCCAGAAAATTTTGTAGACACTGATTTTCTGTGTGATGATGACATCTGGAAGAGACTCCAGCAACTACTTTTGTGTCTGATTTCCTGTAACTTCCCCCTCTCTGTCCAGCTCACCAAGAGGGCCTTCATTACCTGGTTCCTCTATGGCACATGCAAGAATGATAACTTCTGGTTGGATTTCAAACTCCAGTGCAACTTTAGGAGTTTTCTGTGATTTACATCTGATCTGCTTGGCCAGAGCTTCAGTTGACTGTGAGGAATCTAGTTCAGCTGCCAGCTGACCTCTTTTACAGCCCACTGACACTTGACTTCTATCAGATAAGTCCTATCAAATAAAATGTTGCCCTGTAAAGCCCACATTCTATGTGGGTGGGGAGTTGTATATATTTTACTTAGTTATTTGCAACTAAAGTAGCAGTAGCCTAACATAATGATATGGATTAATACAGAGATATTAATGTGCAGTACCAAAACTTCTGCCTAAAAACAGACTAAATTGTGTAGTCCACAATAGGCATGATGACGGGGTGTTCTTGAAGAAGGCATAAACTGCTATGCTCTAGATGAGTACCAATGAAATCATGCAAAAATAGTCCTTATAAACTGAGATATCTGTATGAAAATACTATGTCTGTGTGTGTGTGTGTGTGTTTGTGTATGTGTGTGTAAGGGGGGCAGGTTAAATCTAATTCTGATTACTAAAGTTTAAAATAAAACTCAGTGCAGAAATATAAGCAAAGAATCCTATCACACAGAAAGGTGCTCACACTTCTGATGGCGACAATTTGAATACTACTCAAGATTTACATTGTACTACTACTGCTGTTCAAAAGAAAAATGTGAGTCAGAGCCATCAACCATCCACTTACAATGCCATCTTCTCAGTCATAACCTCTCCGACTCACCTGTGGCAGTAAAAGACACCACCATTAACTTAAAGCAATCTATCTGGCTGACAGCAGGAGCCATAATCAAAATCTCCACTCCTGTTCACAAGATGGCAACCCACAGCTGGCTCATGATCCAACAAAGGGACAAAACATGCATCACTTATCCAGACTAACATAATCCATTCATGAATCCATTAAATTGTTAACTATGTTTCAGCTCATATGAATCATCCTGAGATCAGCTCAAAGACCAAGAACTAAAGAAAAGTACACAGCACCACAAAACAGCACTCCTCATTCACACACACTCTGGGCCATTCCTCTTAATTGTCCAGGTTTTCATAGAATGCCCAGATATTTTTTTATACATTTTTGGTCTGTTACTCATAATGTGTCACTTCCTGGCAAATCTCTGAAGACTGAAGTCACTAAATAATGACCTACCTCTGAGTTTTAGACTTCACTTCCTTCAACAAAATGCATGCTACATAAATCCTGTTATTCTAGTAATGTACTAAGTTTATAAGAGCAATCTTAAAAACTGCTCCTGTCATTGGCCAAGAACCCCAATTACCACAAGAAGGCAAGTGAGCATAACCCAATCCACTCAAAGAGGATATTTTTTTTGTTATATACAAGTGTAAAGACTTACCCAAACAGTTGCTGACCTTCAGTTTGACTGACATTTGGGTATTTGGGAGAACTCCTTTGACCACTAAAGGGAAAAGGAAGACTGTAATCAGGACCAGATGAGTCCAAGTGGAAGTAAATTACCTGAGTAAACTGATAACTACTGGACACCAGGGGATAATGATGCAAGCACCTACCCCCGGTGACATCAGTCTAGTCTCACTCACAACAGCGTTTGATCTGTCAAGCAAGATCTATTATAAACAGACAGATTTCTAACAAGGAATCCACATACTAAACATTCTACCTGACTATAAGACCAGTTTATGGAATTATATAACTAAAGGGCTTCCTTAAGAAACCTCTCATCACTTTTCAGGTTGTACAGAATGACTTCTAATAATTTCAATAAGAGCACATTGATCGGTTAGGACTTTAAACAAGGTTGACTGACAATACAGACCATCATAAAGCTCTGTCATATATTAACACACAGTTGATAAAATGAACTACAAACAGTTCATTTGTTACCTTTTTTTTTGCAGAGTAAAATCAAGTTTGTCCCTAGCTGGCAGAAATACAAACGCCTTGTCAAATATGCATAGGTAGCCCAGGAGACTAAACTAAACAGAAGCATTATTGTAAGATCCTTAGATTATATCAACCTAATTAAATTAAAACAGAACCAAACATGTAACTTCCAAGTTTAGCTCTCATGTAAGTGAAGATTAGAAAAATCGCAAGAACAAACTTGTTAGATCATTCCAGGATAACAAGAAAGAGTTATATAACTGCATTACTGTGTGCAAAGTGAAGTACTTCATTATAAGTCCATTGCTTCACACTGATAAAAGAGAACATTATGTAGCAATGTATGGATTTCCAGGAATGAATGGCTTCTGGGCAATGTAAAGATAAGCTGGAGTTCCACTAAACACCAAGAAATACACCATTATTACTTTTTTAAATCATTCATACTTTATATTATCAATTCTCACTTATTATGATAAGATATATGTGATTATTTTTTAAGGCATATGTAAGATTTTTATTTATGTAATTACATTGTCCTTTATATGAAATGTTTGAAATATGTGATTCACACATACATCTATTTATTTACATAATATTCAATGAGTCATGACAGTTTATTAGTTAGCTATTTTTGTATTATAGTAGTATATATATGTATATTTTTATATTGGTTATTTATTTACATATATTTATATATACAGTTGAGTTTTGATAGTGGGTATTTTATATATTTTATATATTTATTACACACATTCTACTTATATAGTTACGCTTTTGTCTACTTGATGTTATTACTATTTGCAATGTCAGAGAATTATATCATCTGAGATTGTGACATAAACAATGTAATTTAGGTTGTCCAGCAACTGCTATTGCTTCAAATGCTTTTGTGTCTTTAAATATTGTAAATATTTGCAGGTGCATTTAATAAAGTATTCAGCCAGAATACAAAAAGCGCTTCATGCAGTACGACTTGTATCTACTTACAATAAAAGTTTCTACCTTTGTAACAGTTTGTCTTGCTTGGACTTCACTACAGCCAGCTGTATTCATTCAGTTCGTCAGTTTTACTATACCAAGTCAGCAGTCAATCCACTTACACTCAAGGTATACCTTTCATATCACATTCGTATCACACCAGGATCACTGGATCCCTAATGGAACATAAGGATAGAAGGAAAGGCATAAATCTCCGCTCACAAGTCTGTAAGATACTGAATAAAGAGAGTGCTTCCAGTCTTTTGTCCATAGGTTCATAGGTGTGTACTAGGCTAATGGCCCTGGAACCTTTACAAGCCTAGCCCATAGGATTACCATAGCATCGTGCCACCCGACCTTAGTTCCCAGTGCCTCTGTCGAGCAGAGCCACTGGAGTGATCCCTGGGGTGAATTTTCTATTTCCCATCCACTCATCAAGATTTCTCTTGAAGAGGGCCAGTGAGGTGCTCTGCTTGACATTTATGGGAAGTCTATTCCATAGCATGGGCAGTCTCTGTGTTATGAACCTGTTCCTCCAGCATGTTCTGTTGATTTTGATAATGAGGTTGAGGTCACTGGAGCATGTGGTGTGGAGGGATTGGGATTTCTTTAGATGTAGCATTTCTAACAGAGTTGGGTCAGACATGGCTTTGTAAGTCAAGCAGAGATCGCCTCTAAGTAGGCAATATGAGACAGAAAATAGTTGGAGTTTTTTAGTCTGTCCATATAGGACAAGTGTTTAAGGCCTGGGATCCTCTTTGTGAGGTTCTTTTGCGGCCTGTCCAGTTGTTGCAGGTGTCTAGTGAGGTGCATGCCAAATGGGGCACTGTACTCGATGACTGGCCTAATAAGGGAAGAGTAGAGGGAGACAATGACCGCTTTCTTCCTGAATGCAAAACCCTTAGCAATGAGATGTGCCACATAGAAGTACTTTCTGATCACAGTGGCAATGTAGTGGTCATAAGAGAGGTTATTGTCAACCTTTGTTCCCAGATCTCTTATAACTCCTTCTGTGTTCGGTGGACTACCATCAATGTGGTAATTCATGGGAACTGGGTTTTTCCCAAAGGGGATGATGACACATTTTTTGGCATTGTGCTTAAGGCCATGGTTCTGGCAACAGTTGTTGGCCTCAGTGAGGCCTTTCTGTAGGATGTCAACATCACTTGGAGAGTTAATAATAGCTCCCAACTTGCAATCGTCTGTGAACTTTGTCAGCCAGAGACCCTTTATGTCAGCCTGGACTTCAGAGAAGTAGATACCAAACAGGACCCAGAACCAAACCCTGTGGGACTCCACTCATGATTGGTTGGCAGTCTGACTTGGAGTCAACTACTTTCACACTGTGGGTTCTATCTGTGAGCCAGCTTGCAACCTACCTAGTGATATAGGGGTTGATGCCTAGCTTAGTGAGTTTTTATATGATGGTATCAAAGGTCTTGGCCAGATCAAGGTAGGCTGTATGAACCACCTTGCCTTCATCCACATCTCTGGTGACTAACTCAAAGAAGTCGACCAAGTTGAGCAGGCATGATCTACCATTCAAAAAACAAACTGTGTGGGACCCAGAGTTTGGAGATTCCCTATATCCTTGTTTATTCAGTCCATGATGATGCGTTCCACAGCTTTGCATATTAGACTCATCAGGCTAATGGGGCGATAATTCCCAGAGACTGCAGTCGTTCCTCCTTTGTGGATAGGGATGACTGTAGCAGTGCGCCATTCAGTGGGGACAAAGCCTGAAGTGAGGCTGTGATTGAACAGGGTACACAGATGAGGTGCCAGTTCAATCTCTAGTTCATGTAGAGCACAGCCAGGGATATTGTCAGGTCCCAAAGATGCTGTCTTCCTGGCCTTAGACAGTGCTGTTTTAACCTGTGCAGCAGTAATACTGGGTGCATGGCAATCTACTGATATTGTGATTGGTCCTCTGGGAGAGGAGAGAAGGGTAAAGTTGGCACTGAATCTGTTTGCCAGTATATTGGCAATATCTGTTGGCTTGGTATAGGAGGTACCACTGTGCAGCAGCTCAGAGCAAATCTGAGTATTGCCATGGTGATTCCTTACATAACTATAGAAGGCCTTGTGGTTGTCTTTACTATCTGCTGTGGTAGTTTATGGTTTTAAAGCCAATGATTTTCTTTGTTATGACTCTCTGAGGTCTTTTTAAATGTTAAGGTACATCAAAAAAGGTGCATTATATTCAATGGCTGGCCTAATCAATATTGAACATAATGGGACAATGACCTTTTAGATTTGGATGGCGTATTATATATACAATTAGATGTGCTAAGCAGAAGGACTTTCTGACAACTTTTGTTAAATGATGAAAAAGGAGAGGGAATTATCAGCCCAAGTTCCATCATCTTTAACAACCTTCGAATTCTGCAGTGATGTGCTGCCTGTGTTGTATTCTATGGAGAGGTTTTGAACGAAGTGTGTCAATATTTTTCTTTTTAGCATTTAATGTGATCCCATTTTTAGTACACGAGGCATTTACAAGTGTAACTTCATGCTGAAGGGTTTTGGCATGGGGCGGGGCTTGACAATGACTCCCAGTTTGCATTCGTCTGTAAATTTAGTTTGACAAAGGTCTTGGTTCCTGGTTTAGAGATCAGAAATGTAAATGCCTAACAAAAATGTTTCATCACTGAGCCCTGTAGGACACCACAGGTCACCTTCATGCTCTCTGCTAAGGCACCTGCTACCCACACTGTAGAGGCTCTGTCATTTAGCTAATTTGTTATCCTTATTACTACATAGGGATCTACTTGTAATGCATTCCTTGTGCTACCTATGCTAGCACTGAGAATGGTGTCAAATTCCTTGGCAAAGTCAAGGTATGCTGTGTGGACAGCATGACTGCTGTCAACAGCCTTGTTACCTTGTTACCTTTTCAAAGAAGTTAACTAGATTCATTAGACAGGCTCTACTCTTGACAAAGCCAAACTGCTGTGGGTCTAGCTTGATAATATTTTAATGTCATGGTTTACCATGTCAGGTATAAAATGCTCCATAGCTTTACAAATAATACTTGTCAGGCTGATGGGTCTATAATTCCAGGGGTCAGTGTTGGGGTCACCCTTGAGTAGTGGCATCACTACTGCTGTGCACCAAACCACAGAAGACACAATTGGAATTATAATATTGCTAATATGTCCTTCAAGTGAAACAAGTAATACAGTACAAGTTAATGGCTAATTTGCAAACTAACCATATTGTGTTGTTACGCTGACCTGCCTCCTGAAGTATACAACACAACTGGATTCTTACGCTGACCATGGTAAAAGCACAAGGGATAAAACAGATGCCACACACAGGGGTAGTTGAGATTGGTGCAAAGCTACACTCCTACACATACATGCAGGAGAGCAGGAGTCTAAAGATCCTCCCATAGATTAACAACGAAGCTACCACCCCACATGTATGTGCAGTATAACAGAAGCATGGAAATATGCCTACAGCATCACAACTAAGTTTTAGCTCTCACATGTATGACAGCATAGCAGAAACATGGAGGTGTGCCAAGAGCATCTCAATTGAGATACAGCCCTACATGTACATGCAATGTAGCAAAAGCTTGGCATGGTGCTCACAGCTTTGCACCTGAACAGCTATGTAGACCTCTACTACTTGCATCAGTACCATAACACATAGACAAGCAACCAACACAGCACAGAAACAGATACCACAGTGGCCCACCTAGTATGCCCTGTTAGCTATTGTGCAAAACAGCCCTTATTAGGAACATTACTCTGAATAACAGAAAAATGGTTGCAATTACACTTCGGTTATTAAGTACATATAAAAATATTGCATATTTTCATAATTACTAACAAACAACTAGCAATATCTCCAGTATAGTGTGATACAAATGGATATTGACAATGGATTTTCCTGTCTCCCAGTATGGAATTTTACAACATGCCTGTACAATACCATGCATGTTTCTCAGATATGAAAATATGACCATAAGAAAATATGAATAATAGGTTGCAAACAAATATTTAATTTCTTTACTGCAGAGCATACTAGATTGACAAGCTAAGTGTAATTTTGTTGATAACTCCTTGCCCTTTCTAATACTGTTTATTATTTACTGGAAAGTAATTTAGTTATAGAAGACAGACCCCAGAAAAGGACTAGATGCCATAAGAAGTTATGGGTGTTAAATGAATGTATACAGAAAATGTGCTATAGGCTTGAACTAATTAACTACCAATATAAATAGAAATGTAAAACAAGTGTGAAAGATAAGACCTATCCTGTGTTATGGTTGCCAAGCAGCTTATGGCTTATACTTGTGACCCCAGCTCAAATGAATAAACTATAGGCCATATTCCGTAAAGTTCAATGATACTGGTGCATTTCACCAATATCAACACTAAACTTGTAGATAATATTCTGATATGTAAATGTATCACAAGAAACTCAGAATACTTAGGCACACAAAGGAGTATCACAGTAGCAACAGCTCACTAAATAAATCCTCAAATAAACTGTAAGTAATGAGAAATGGTTGTCCAATCACATTGTACTGTAACAGTGTTACAGTAAGATAATCATAAGTCACGCATCCTTATAGTTCTACAGACATGTATGTAAAAGAATCTGTACAGTAAGGTTAAGGACAACTACGGAATGTAACTGACTCCATTATGATACCAAAAAAAAAAAATGCCAACTATCCCAATGGCATTCGTAACATATATTTTTCTGAACTATACCCAGAAATATTACAGACAACTGTGGATATTTATGTAATTCATCCATTAACATGAAATACATGCTTCAAAGCTGCAAAGCCATTTGAAATATATAAATATATACATACACATACATATATATATATATATATATATATATATATATATATGGATTTACTTCATAATCTTGAAATACTGAAATATCGAATTTCAGTATCACGAAACTATGAAGTCAAAAACCCTAAACCCCGAACATATACAAACCTGACATCCAAAATCGCGAATCCACAAACTCCCGTAAAACACATATCACATACTACAAAACACACGAACATAAATACCTCCCAACACTTCCCTACAACAAACATAACACACGCACACAATCAAACACATACACACACCTACCCTTAGTATATGCAGGGGGCAAGCCCCACCCGGCACCCCCCACAACCGCCTCCTTATATATACAAACTCCGAGGTTGCACAACACTCCATAACACACACATCCCAGCACTGCACATTCCACACACCCCCCGTACAAACATACATCACATGCACACAAACACCAGCACTCCCAACACTAACACATTCACACTGCACAACACCTACCCTAACCCACACCTCAAACATTCCAACACACTCAAACACACACAAACCCTCCCCAAAACCCTAAAAAAGTACACTTACCTAACACACTGTCAGTACCGCGAGTTCCACATTCTGCATTTGACATTTCCGGGTTCCCGGTTTCCGTCCAATTCGATATTTTAGCATTTTATATATATATATATATATATATATATATATATATATATATATATATATAGGTTTACTATCAAAATTCAGAATGGCAATTGTGTGTTTATGCACAATGCCAAACCAAAACTACGAAAATATACTCACCACAACACTGAACTGTCCAAATCAAACTTCAGTGTTAGCATCAACGTTTTGCAGGGGATGCTGTACCCTCACACCCCCTGCAACTTAAATATACCAATTCCAAGATCACACTACAGTGAGGAAAACCACCCACAGTCATTATTACAGTTCGTAATGTTTCAGTTCGGCATTGTGGACCTTGAGTGCCACGATTTCAAACAAGTGGCAGTCGTAAAACTGCCATTCCACATTTTTATATATATATATATATGTATATGTATACATATGGATCTACTTTTCTTCATCGAAATTACACTTGTTCAAAAAAGAAAAGTAGATCCCCACTTCAGCGAAAGTGCACTTCAACGAAACTGCACTTTCGCTGAAGTATAGCCGCCGGATCGGCTAACCCAAAAAAACACCCAAAAAAACATCTTTTGAAGCCACCCTGCACCCCCCACCCCCCACTTTAATATTCTCACTCTGAGATTGCACTACAGTGGGGAAAAGGGACTATTCCCTTATCCCCACTGTACCACGATCTCAGCACTAGTTTGCTTAGTTGTACAGCAACACTAAACATTGATGTACAACTATGATTACATGCAAACTGCATGTTTTTATTTCTTCTTTTTTATTTATTTTTGTTTTATTTTTATCTTCACACGAAAGTGCATTTTCAACAAAATGTACTTTCGCAGAAGTGCACTCGCGAATTTACATTTCATTGAAACGTAAATTTGATGTAGTAAACAGATCCCGTCTATATATATATATATATATATATATATATATATATATATATATATATAAAATATATTATTATATTTTTTTTTTGACAGCATTCTTTCCAGTAAGTTCAGAGCCAACTATGGATATCTCCATAACATATATATTAATAAAATATGGCTGCTTGGACTTACGAATTCCAACGGAATCTGTAAATTTTCTAATAAAAAAATTAAAGGTGAACATTTGCTAACAACAGTTTTGGGAACTCTGTGGGGAATGCAAGTAGGAGACACACCCAAGAAAAGTGAGAGTTAGAAAAGAAGATGTGAGGTACAGGTGAAGAAGAGGGACACGCAAGAGGGATGCTGGAACAGGAAAATCTGGGGTGAATTCAGAGGGGCGTGGGAATTTTTTTTTGTGGCAATAGGCCACATTATTTTTAAGAAAAGAAGGAAAGGCAAACATAGGAAAAGAGAAGAAAGACATAATATCAGGTATACCCGTGGAACAAATATCACAACACAAGACTGACAAAGGTAGGAAAAAACAGTAAGGGCAAGTAAGTTACATAGATGCCACACTGCACAACATGGGCAGTAGAAAATTGACAAACAGGGTGAGGACGCATACCATCCATGGTGAAATGCAGAAAAACACATCTACTGTTAGAAAAATATGTATTAATGTGTGTATGCTTAATGCCAATTAATAATCAAATGAATTAATACGCTTTTCATTCTATTTTTCATGTTCTATGTTATATATAAATTGAGTTTCATATGAGACTGAAAAAGATGCTTTTTGAAAACTGCAGTATGCTTTCTGAAACTTGCAAGATGCCCTCTGACCTAGTAACTGCTAGCACAGCAATATTCATGTTTATGCCTTTTGGAAATGTACTTGAGAAGCAGGTGCTTATCTGCTAGGTCAGGAATGAATGAATGAACAATACTATATTCTGTAAATGTAATGATTTTAAACAATCAGCTCTGTTCGAAGCATGAGAACATGTGCAGCTGCAGTAGCTTAGAGATAAAGTGGACAAAGGATTATTAGAGAAATGAACTGTTAGCATTGTGCTTGAATTAGCCATAGTACCTTGAATGGTAACATAACATGTATCTAACTGGTAGTAATCAAGGTCATGTTGTTTTCCTCAGGAAGTTTCACATAAAAATTGATAAATCAGCAGAAATTCATGGGAATGATGGTCAACAGATGATGATGAAAAAGGTGGTAATCTGTTACGTCAGCTTGGTAGGCCATGTCTAGTTAGAGAATGTATAAAATGAAAGTATTTCCTGTTTCTAGTTAGACAAACTCTGTAATAGCACGTTTTTGTCTCCTTGCTGCAAGATTAAAGTGCCTTAACCTGAACCTACCGTGTTTTGATCATTTTTAAAGTATATTTTTCCTTTGACAGTTTGGTCCTTTGGACCGGAAAGTACCTCTCGCTCTAGGCCTAGGTCAGAATTGGGCCCGGTGGCATGCATCCGTACAGAAAAGAGGCCAAATCGGCTCTTCTGTTTTGAAAGACCTCCGACTGAATTGTCGTTCGAAAGAGGCCAGCCACTGTTTCTGATCTGGAATTGGAGGACGAGTCAACGATCCGGTGGATCAACTCACGGAGGGTCAGGTAAGGAGGAATTACCTTATTTCTGTTTTAAGATCAGGGACTAGTTACAGAACTGTTTTTGTCAGGAAGATTTGCATGTGCAGATCAGGGACAAAAAAAGGGGTTACTGTTTTGTCATAGATCAGAGAAACAGGATTGGTAGGCAGTTATTCTAGATAAACTGTGAAAAGGTATAGAACCGTGGTACCACATGATAAGAAGGGTTACGTAACAATTTACAGCTTAGCTAAGGCAACAATGGGAAATCAGTGTACGAAAAGTTCCCGAGACCCACCCCTAACTGAAGACACGAAATATATGCAATTACAGCGTGCCGACAATGTTAAGTATTATTCAAAATGGGTTGATAAGTATAAATTCGATGGTAATTTAGATAGACCCGCACTTATTAAACTCGTCAGGCAACTAAAAACAGAAGCAAAAGGTCAATTAAAAAAGCAACGACAATTAGGAGTCCCTCAGGCGCATAGGTGGCTTGAGGAAGCAAATCGCAGGGAACAAAAGATAAAAAATTCAAAAACAATGTTCTTAGACAACGAAGATAACTTGGTAATAGCAACGGCCCCACCTTCGCCCCCTCCGCTTCCCTTACCAGAATATGAAGCGAATGGACAAGCTGATCCACCTCCGCTATACCCAGCCGTTTCCACAGCATCAAAACCATTTGTCAGGGATCCTATCGAGACAAGGTCTCGAACACGCGACTTGAGAAGGGAGATTGAACTATGTGAAATAAACAGGAAATTACAAGCTATGAGTGAGGAAGAAATATGTCCACTCATAGAAGTACTGAATCCTTAGGCAGGACAGGCAGGACAGGATCCGACTCTTTTAGTTTATAGACCGTGGACACCGGAAGATATCCAGAAATCCATGGAGGGAATTCCCCATCCGAAAGTGAATTTTCGAAAATTTTTAGAAGACTTACAGGGTATGAGATTATGTTACCATTTGAACGGAGAAGAAGTAGAAAAAGTAGTTAGACAAATTGTAGGTCCAAATTGGCACATGATCAGTGGCGACTGGAATCCTCGTGACGCACAGCTTAGACCACTCCCACATACTAATGCAGAATTGGATGGCAGAGTAAAAGGTCTGACAGACCGAATGTCTGAAAAGTGGAAGCCTAGGGCTGATTGGACTTGCATTAATCAGTGCATTCAACAAGAAGGTGAAACAGTTGATAGATATTATGCTAGATTATTGGAGTGTTTTAATAACCACTGCGGAATGCAGATACCAGAAAACCAGACACAAGATTCCCCTTATGAGCAACAGCTAAAGAATGCATTCTTGAAGGGTAGTATAACTCCCATTAGCAGCTTTATTACAAAGCACATGGTAGATCATTGTGCGAGTAGATTGCAGCCATTACTCGAATATGCTAGACATGCAGAGAGACATTCTAATAGTAAAAAGTAAATGAAAACTCAAGTATTTTCAGCAGAAGATGGGTCAGAAGTATTTGTAGTACAAACTGGGAGAAAGGGTAAGAAAAATACCCAGGGAAATAAACAATCTGACAAGCGATCAGAAGATTTTGAAGAAAGGAAGAAAAGAGGTGAATGTTTTAAATGCGGGAAAAAAGGGCATTTAGCAAGGGATTGCAGGCTAAATGAGAAGGTGACTACAGAAAATAAGGAGGATGAGGAATGACTATATGATAGTCAGGAATCACTAAATGGAAATAAACAGGAAAAGACAAGTAAAAATGTGATAGCAAGGGTAGAGGATGTGACAGAAGGGGTAGAGGATGTACATGAATTTGTAGACATTGAAGAAAATGAAATTTTGGACTTAGCCTTATTGAGCCTAGAGCTTTACTTAGCAGATACAAAACCGGAAGTGACGCTTCTGGTAGAGGGGAGGGAAGTCAAATATTTGTGCGATTCAGGGGCTTCACGGACCCTGATACACCCTTCCAAATTACCGGAAGATTCAGAATCACCAGATTATATACTAGTGAAAGCAGCTAATGGACAGCTGTATCGGGAGCCACTCTCCCATGACATAGCGATAACAGACCCCTTTTCAGGAATGACCCAGAAAAGTAAAATTGTAGTTTCTGCAAAATGCCCAGTAAACCTTTTGAGTAGAGACTTAATGCAGATATTTGGCATAGCCGTAGTTCCAACCATGCAGGGTATGGAAGCATAGCGACAAATGGATACTTTTGTAGTGCGACCGGAGGGTGAGACATAGGTTCATAGGTTCATAGGTTCATACTAGGCTATCTGCCCAAGGGCATTTATAAGCCTAGCCCATAGTTATGTGGCTTTCGCCACCCCTTTAGTTTGAATAAAAACTATGCCTATCATTTTTCTGTGCCTCTGTCAAGCAGTGACACTGAAGTAATCCCTGGGGTATATCTGCGATCTCCCATCCATTGGTCAAGATTCCTCTTGAACAAGGCCAGCGAGGTGCTCTGCCTCACATGTACCGGGATTTTGTTCCACAGCATAGGGAGTCTCTGGGTGATGAATCTGTCCCTCCAGCACGTTCTATTTATAACCGTGTCAAGGTTTAAGTCTCCGCCCTTGTGGTTCTGAGGGATCTAGATTTTTGAGGTGAAGCATATTCATCAAATCTGGGTTTGACATGGCCTTATATGTCAGGCACAGGTCACCTCTGAGCAAGCGGTATGAGACTGAATAAAGCTGGAGTTCTTTCAGTCGGGCAGCATAAGACATATTTTTGAGACCCTTTATCCTTTTGGTGAGGAACTTTTGGGGCCTTTCAAGCTGCATCAGGTGTCTGGTCAGATACATTCGAGCAGGGCATTGTACTCAATCATAGGTCTAATGAGTGATGAGTACAGGGGGACGATGACCTCCATTGATCTAGATGTGAATCCCTTCATGATCAGGTGGGCGATATAGAAGGTTTTCCTAACTACTTTAGCAACATGAGTGTCAAGCGAAGACTACTGTCAACTTGGGTCCCCAGATCCTGATGACTTTTCTGTGCTCAGTGGATTGTCACCTATATGGTAGCTAGGGGTAACCTTGTTTTCCCAAAGGGTATGACTATGCATTTTCTGGCGTTTAACTTCAGGCCATGGCTCTGGCACCAGTTATCCGTTTCTGTGAGGCCCTTCTGGAGGATATCTGTGTCAGATGTGTTTTCGACTATGGCCCAGTTTGCAGTCATCTGCAAACTTTGTCAGCCATAACCCTCCTGTGTTTGCTTGTACTTCAGAAAAGTAGATGCCGAACAAGAGTGGACCCAGGACTGAGCCCTGTGGGACACCACTTGTGACAGGCTTTGAGTCTGACATGGCTCCAGCAACTCCGACCCTGTGGGTTCTGTCGCTTAGCCAGTTTGCAACCCATCTTGTGATGTATGGGTTTACATTCAAGCTGATGAGTTTTTCGATGATACCTGAGTGGGGTATTGTGTGAAGGCCTTTGCCAGGTCGAGGTAGGCTGTATGGACTGCCTTTCCCTCATCAATGGCCTTGGTGACTGTCTCGAAAAAGTCAACCAAGTTTAAGAGGCAGGATCTGCCTTTGACAAAGCCAAACTGGGTTGGATCCAAAGTCTGCAAGTTCCCTATGTCTTTATTTATGAGTTCCATTATGATCCTCTCCATGGCTTTGCAGATAAGGCTTGTCAAGCTAATGGGCGGTAATTTCCAGGGTCTGTGGAGGCACCGCCCTTATGAAGTGGGACCACAGTCGCGTCGCCACTCCTTGAGTGCGTATCCTGAGGTGAGGCTAAGATTAAACAGCTGTCCTAACTGTGGGTTTAATTCCTCGTTGAGTTCATGAAGCACACAGCCGGGGACACCATCCGGTCCCATGGATGCTGTGTTTTGCCTTAGTGAGGCAGTTCTCACCTGGGCGTTGGAGATGTTTGGGGGGCTACAATCCTCTGGAATAGATACCTCTCCTTTTGGGGGGGAGGGGGGGCAGAAGTTTGCACTGAACCTGTCAGCCAGTATGTTAGCAATGTGTGTAGGTTCAGTAATTTTCACATCATTTTGAACTAATTCTGAGCATATCTGGGAGTTTCCTCCTAGGTTTCTAACATAGCTAAAGAAGGCCTTATGATTGTCTTTAGAGTCCTTGGCGATTTTTCTCTCAAAATTTGCCTTGGATGATTTTATGAGAGCTCTTAGTTTTTTACTTATAATGATCAAAGGTGTCTTACCTTTCAAGGATTTTGCTCTATCTTGTAGTAGCTTCCTCCTTTTGTTGTAGAGCTTGTTTATGGCTGGGGTCCACCAGACTGGACGCTTGCCTTTGGTACAGAGAGTCTTAGTTTTGTTTGGGATTGCCTGATCCATGCAGTCCTGTAGGTGCTGGTAGAAGGCATTTGTAAGTGATTCAGCGGTTTGAGTAATGTTTACCACTGGCTCAGGGGCCTTAAAGGAGACCACACTAGTTTTTAGAAGTGTGAAATCGGCTTTTGAGAAGTTTTCACTGTGGTCTTTTTGTTTCAGGTGGGGGCGGGATGAGGACCTCCAGCGAGATTAGTTTATGATCTGATCTCACCAGTGAGGGTATACTTCGGTGTTGAACATTTTGATCCCATGTTAAGTGATGATGAGATCAAGTATGTTTTCACCTCTTGTGGGGATGGTGACTAGTTGTTCCATGGCATTTGAGTTTATGAACTCCAGGAATCTTTGGGTTAGAGTGTTGGGCTTGAGTAGTGTTCCCAGTCTATATTAGGGTAGTTGAAGTCACCTAGTATGATGGTGTTTGGAGATACATTTATCCCTCCAATGTTTTCAGGAAGGCCATGTGAGGTTCCTGAGTTTGAGAGGGTGGCCTGTAACATGCTACAAATTGCAGAGCAGTCTTGCCTATGGTTAATTGCACCTGGATGGTCTCCGATGCATCGTGCGTTGCCACCAACCTTGAGGTGTGGGTGTCCTTTATGAATATGGACACCCCCTCCTTCTTGGTGTTGTCATTTTGGGGCGGAGCATTATGATATGAGGTGAAACCTGTTAGTGCTGGGGTGCTCTCAGGAGCCTTGAACCAGGTTTCTGTCACAGCACAGACATCGATGTTCTCCATATTGAGAAGGGCCTCGAGTCGTGCATCTTGAGATTGAGACTTCTGGCATTGAGCAGCATTACCCTTAGTTTTTCCTTTTTGGTGTTCTAGGGTGGTAGGTTTAGAATTTGAGCCTTGCCTAAAAAGGCACTATGGGGTGGCAAGAGCCTTTGCCAATATCCGAAGCCCAGGGTGACAGGTGCAAGCCGTCCCTTAAACAGCGTGGCTTGTCCAGCATGTCATCCCAGGCAGACAGACATTGGATCCCCTTTGAATGACACCAGAATTTAAGCCAATTATTAAAGCTGATCATCTTATCACTGTATTGTGGCATCATTCTAGGTGAAGGTAGGATACTGCTCAAGGTCAGGGTCATACCTGCCTGGGCTACATAATCAGAGAGCTCCTCGGCGTCCCTTTTCATGTAGTCCAGGAGGTGCGTCTCAGGTCGTTGACACCAGTGTGGACAATGACTGAGTCGTGCTTGTACCTGCTGTTGAGAGACCTGAGTGCTTGCGTTATGTGGCGGATTCTAGCCCGACAGGCAGCTTACTGTGACCTTCTCCTTACTCAGTCTGGTGGCGGGGCGTCAGTGTGTCTGACTATGGAATCACCAATGACAAGTGTGTCTGGCATTTTGTTTGGCCTTAAGGGCTGTGACTGTTTGACACTCTGACTGTGTGGTCTATGTGTTGCATGTGTTGGGTCGTGAGGTGGTAGTTGTTTGGGTGTCTGCTTTGGTGGCCTCTGCTGTTTTGGTAAATTTTGACCAGAGCCTCCGAGTATGTCTTTGTGTGAGTATGTGTATGATTTGAAGTTGTGATGGTACCATGTGTGACTGGGTATGTATTGTGTGTGGTTGCCTTCTCCTCCTGTCTGGTCTTGCCAGTCCTATGTTGAGAGAGTTCAGCCTCCAGTTTGGCCGTATAGTTGCATCTCTCGCATGTATTTGTGTTTTGTGGGAGAAGGAGAGGATTGTCTGTGTACATGAGGCAATTGTAACATTGCCTCAATATTCCCAGGTTCACCAGTTGAGCTGGAGAGGACACTAGCAACTGATCCCTCGACATACTAGAAGTAGTAGATAAAGAACTTTCAAAGGACTCCGGGGGAAGTGGGTTTTGGGCTGGTGGGGTACTATCTATAATAAGAGTGCTTTATCAAGGTACATATTATTGGTACAGCCAGGACTTGGTTACGACTGGTCCAGGGGCAGTAACCGAAGAACTGATGAACATAGCCATCAGTAAGTCCCCCTCCCTCGACATTGACAAACAGCATTTGTTACATTGTACTCTATATTACTGTAATAGACCAGGACCTAATAAAGAATATGAGCAGGAATTGTTTCAGAACCATGCAAACAGACTAGTGTTACGAAACTTGTACTGGGACGCAGAAGGAAACAGTGTAGTAAGCTGCTCATTGCCCCAGGAATTTTTAGCACTTTACAAATCTAATCAATTGCCACATGTTAGCTTAACTAAGAATAGAAATTTGAAATGGGCAGACTTAGGAGAAAAAGTCACAAGGTGGGAAAAGCAGACAGAATTAGAACTCTCCGAACAAGGAGTACAGAAACAGAAATTGAATTGGATAACACAGACACACCCAGCTGTGCACTCACAGGCTAGTGAGAATAGCTGAGTATTACTCTTATTGGAAGAAGAGGAAAAAGCCTTGCGAGACATACCAGACATTCTCTGGTCAGCAGGGAAATCAGATGTAGGACTTATACGAACAGCAGGACCAGTTACCATAATGCCAAAGTAAGCATTTAGACCTCAGAAAAGACAGTATCCCTTGAGGAAGGATGCAGAGATAGGGAATAAACCTATAATAGCAGCCTTACTTAAGGAAGGAGTCTTAATAGAATCTCCTGATTCACCATGTAATACACCCTTATTTCCTGTCAGGAAAGCAAGCGGGAATGGTATGGTCCAAGATTTACAAGCTGTAAATAATGCAGTTATACCCAGGGCACCAATGGTGCCAGATCCGCACACCTTACTGAATGATTTGAAACCTCAGCAAAAGTATTTTTCTGTGGTAGATATTAGTAATGCATTTTTCTCAAGTAATCTCCGTGGTATCCCCAAAGTCTCAAAACAACCCACTAAAGTGTAGTGGGTCTAAAAACAAAACAGTGTAAGAAACTTCTCTGTGTGGAAGATTTTCAGTCCATATATTTCTAGTTAATCACTGTATATTATGATTTTTGACTGGAAACAGACTGCCTGCCTTGCTTGGATTACTTTTGAATACTTAGTAATGCTGTAGAATTATATATTTTCTATTATTACTTTTTGACTTGAGTTTACGTTCGCTACTTCTACTACTATTGTCTGATCTGATTAATATACAGTGATTAACTAGAAATATATGGACTGAACATCTTCCACACAGAGAAGTTTCTTACACTGTAATGCATTTTTCTCAATACCGATACATCCCAACAGCCAACATTGGTTTGCATTTACATTTCAGGGGAAATGGTATACATATACGAGATTACCACAGGGATATTGTGAAAGTCCAACAATATTTGTGCAAGAAATGGCAAGCAACCTGGCGGGATTTGTCCCACCGAAAGGTAGTCAGATTTTACTTTATGTAGACGACATTCTGCTGGCAGCCCCCACCCAGCAAGAATGTAAAGAGGACACCATAGCATTATTACAGTTTCTAGCTACTCAAGGACACAAAGTAAACAAAAACAAACTACAACTTTGGAGAAAACAAGTTAAGTACTTAGGATATGTAATATCCAAAGAAGGTAGAATATTAGATGAAGATAGAAAAACAGCAATATTACAAGCACCTAGACCAACTACCAAGAAGGAAATGATGTCCTTCCTGGGAACTACTAACTTTTGTCGGAGTTGGATACCAAATTATGCTTTGGAATCTGCTCCACTGGCCAATTTAATATTCAAAAAGCCGATGGCAGCACAGGATTTATTACAATGGACACCAGAAGCAGAAGCATCTTTCTGCAAGCTGAAACAACTGATAGCATCATCCTTAGTTTTAGGATTACCAAACTATCATAAGCAATTTTTTCAAACTGTAGACTGTAAGCAGGGTTATATGACATCAGTATTGACACAGCAGCATGGGGACAAGCAACGCCCCATAGCTTACTATTCATCACAGTTAGACCCAGTGGCGCGGTCTCTGCCCCACTGTATAGAAGCAGTGGTTGCAGCTGCAGCTGCAATGGCAGTGCAGGCTTCGGCCTCAGTAGTGTTATTCCACCCTCTCACACTGAGAGTGCCTCATGCAGTCGCAATTATTTTACTGCAAGAAAAAATAGCATATCTTTCTCCTGCTAGACATCTTTCCTGTATGACTATACAGTTGAGCCAACCTCATATGACAATTGAATGATGCACAACTTTGAATCCGTCAACCTTGCTCCCAACCCCTGCAGATGGCAAACCGCACTGCTGCCTGCAGGTGATTGAGCAAAAAACATTACCTAGACAAGACCTTACAGATGTTCCCTTGGATGATGCTGAGGTGACATACTATGTGGACGGCTCGTGCAGGAGGGGTCCTACAGGACAGATCCTAGTGGGGTATGCAGTCGTTTCTGATACTGAAAATTTAGAGGCAAAACCTTTGCCACAGAATTTATCTGCACAAGCAGCAGAATTGATTGCCTTGACAAGGGCATGTACCTTAGCAAAAGGTAAGAAAGTGAATATTTATACTGACAGTCAGTATGCTTTTTCTACTGTACATGTTTTTGCGCAGCAGTGGAAAAATAGAGGAATGATAACATCTACTGGTAAACCAATTAATCACGCGCAATTCATTTTAGATTTATTAGACTCTATTCAGTTACCTCAAAAAGTAGCTATTTACAAATGCGTAGCTCATACTAAGCAACAGGATAGGATTTCAAAAGGTAATGCGCGGGCTGATACAGCTGCGAAACAAGCAGCTTCAGCCTTAGAAGCTTTTCTTTTGAGTGAGGAATTACACCCCTCTGAGATTTTAGATTTAGACATGTTAAAAACAATGCAGACACTTACTACAAATGTAGAAAAACAGAAGTGGATAAAACGAGGAGCAATCCTTGAAAAGGGACTGTACATCTCCAAGGAAAAGAAACCAATTTTGCCATCTAACTTGTTTAGACATGCAGCTTTGTTGAGCCATGGGCAGAGCCATGTCTCAACAGGGGGGATGGTACAGTTAGTAAATCGAGCATTTACAACCTATGGATTTACAAATTACGCAAAAAAATATTGTGCAGCATGCCATGTTTGTAACAAGCATCATGCACAAGGGGCATTGAAGCCTAAGCAAGGGAGTTTCCCTAACACCACCGTATCCATTTCATACTATTTGCATGGATTTCATAGAACTGAATAAGTGTGAGAATAAAAAGTATTGCCTTATCATTATAGATATGTTTTCCATATGGGTGGAAGCTTTTCCAACTAAAAACCCAGATGCAGCTACTGTTGCAAAGGTCCTTGTTAAAGAAATTATACCCAGATTTGGTATACCGGAAAAGATTTATAGTGATAATGGTACACATTTCATGAACCAAACAGTACAGCAACTTAGTCGTTATTTTGGAATATCGTTAAAAAATCACTAAACACCACCCCAATCTGCAGGGTTAGTAGAGAGGCATAATGGGGTGTTGAAGAGTAAGCTTAGGAAGTTGATGAGCGAGACACAAAAGAACTGGGTGCACTGTTTGCCTTTAGCACTGTTGAGCATGAGAACTGTTCCAAATGCAAAGGGATTGACTCCTTTTGAAACTTTGTTTGGGAGGGCGTATTATACACCTCAGTGGAAATCTCTCATGTCTGCAGAGCAAGAGGCTGAAAGTTCACTTGCAGGGTACATGAGACGATTTTTGAATAACAAACTTTTGCAGTTAAATTCTGTTTCAGATAAAGAGCAACCGAAATCGGAAGCACCAGTAGCCCCAGGCACCTGGGTCTGGGTGAAGATTGTGAAGCAAAAGAACTGGAGTTCTCTGAAGTGGGAAGGACCGTACCAGGTACTACTGTCAACATCCACTGCAGTCAAGATCGCGGAGCGAGCTTCCTGTATTCATTTGACGCACTGTAAACTGGTTAAGAACTTTGAATTGGACAAAAGCTTTGTTACTGTTGTACAACGAGAACATAATGGCCAGGTACAGAGTGAATAGAGACATTGAGCAACCTCAGAAAACTTGTATGATCATTTTAATAACTATGCTAATCACACTGTTCTTTTTGTTGTGGCCACTCCTTTTTCCTGCCACGAAAGTTGAACTGATTAGACGTAATGAACCAAACAGACTGGCATCCGAACTTTAACAACTTATCAGGCAATTACACGTGTGTATGCTGAGACTTTTAATGTTTCGAACTGCTGGGTCTGCACGGCCATACCAACAGCATACGGGGGTTTATTGATGGCTGCTATCCCCCTAGGGGTCAATGAGACCTGGGAAAAATCTGTTTTTTGACACAGTTGCTATTAAAGCACATGATAAGGTAGCACTGTATTGGCCTGTAACACAAAAAGGAATTGCATGTTTTTACAAAAATGATACCATCCAAGTGGGATGGAGTAAGTGTAATGTCACCGTACAGTATAAATGTTATAAAAAACCAAATTATGACTCATTTCTGAAATCTCTGCATAAGACTCTTGATCAGGTACAATGTAATCCTGTACTTTTCAAACAGTTATCTGTAATAGATAGGAAAATGTTTCATGCAGGGCAGTCATTTCGTAACAAAGTAACAACTAAAGTAGAGGACTGCTATTTTGTGTGTGGTAAAAAAGCATATAAATGGTTACCTGAGAATTGGTCTGGCAGTTGTTTTTTGGGGTACCTGGTCCCAGTCATCCGACACACTGCAGTTTTGCCTCAGGGAAATATTCGAAATACCCGAGATGTGACCAAAAAGACTGATAAGAAACCTGAGAATCCAGTGGGAAAGATTGAAGCAGGCTGGAAAGACCATCGTAATGTGGGAACCAAACTTGCGCACATGGACTTGAGTGATGCTGTCATATCCTGGGCAGGTATATTACCTGCATATGGTGCAGTTAAATCAATATGGGAGCTGCAAAAACTGTCAAAACGTCTCGAAGTAATGAGTAATGTGACTTTTTCTGCTCTTGAACTGATAACTGATGAACTGAATGCCATGAGAACTGTAGTACTCCAAAACCGAATGGCTCCTGACTTCACCCTAGCGGCGAGGGGTGGGACGTGTGCTTTAATCAAAGAAGAATGCTGTGCATTTATTCCTGATCATCAGCATGAGATTAACAATCATCTCGAGGTGATTCAGCAAGTGTCGGCCATGACCAAACCAGGCCCAAACCCTCTGACAGACTTTTTCCAGAATGTATTTGGGGGGTGGGGTTCCATCCTAATGAACATATTAATTGCCATTGGGGTAGGATTACTCCTAATAGGAGTTTGTGTTTGTTGTGGAATCCCCTGCATGAAGAAATAATCAAAGAATTCATAGATATATCAGTATCTGAAACTATGTATCAAAGTACTGAATTTGAAGAGCTGCTAGAATGCGAGACACTTTCATAAAAGTTTAAACTGAATGACTTTCTTAACTGCAAATCCTGGTTGGAAGAGGTTAGGAAAAGAAGCAAACTGTTTATCTTTTTTGAAAATAGAATTAAAAAGTATTAACAGGAGGGAAATGTTAGAAAAATATGTATTAATGTGTGTATGCTTAATGCCAATTAATAATCAAATGAATTAATACGCTTTTCATTCTATTTTTCATGTACTATGTTATATATAAATTGAGTTTCATATGAGACTGAAAAAGAAGCTTTTTGAAAACTGCAGTATGCTTTCTGAAACTTGCAAGATGCCCTCTGACCTAGTAACTGCTAGCACAGCAATATTCATGTTTATGCCTTTTGGAAATGTACTTGAGAAGCAGGTGCTTATCTGCTATGTCAGGAACAAATGAATGAACAATACTATATTCTGTAAATGTAATGATTTTAAACAATCAGGTCTGTTCGAAGCATGAGAACATGTGCAGCTGCAGTAGCTTAGAGATAAAGTGGACAAAGGCTTATTAGAGAAATGAACTGTTAGTATTGTGCTTGAATTAGCCATAGTACCTTGAATGGTAACATAACATGTATCTAACTGGTAGTAATCAAGGCCATGTTGTTTTCCTCAGGAAGTTTCATATAAAAATTGATAAATCAGCAGAAATTCATGGGAATGATGGTCAACAGATGATGATGAAAAAGGTGGTAATCTGTTACATCAGCTTGGTAGGCCATGTCTAGTTAGAGAATGTATAAAAATGAAAGTATTTCCTATTTCTAGTTAGACAAACTCTGTAATAGCACGTTTTTGTCTCCTTGCTGCAAGATTAAAGTGCCTTAACCTGAACCTACCGTGTTTTGATCATTTTTAAAGTATATTTTTCCTTTTACACTACCCATGCACTATCATGTTATGACATGTTGCAAACTGTGGGGCAGTCATACCTAAATGTGTATGACCAATGGTAGATGTGTGTTCTAGGGTAATAAATTAGGGTCACAGTACACATTGGATAAATAAAGACACATCCAATTAGTCAATCAGCAATGCAGATGTAAGCCAAGCACATCACAGATAAATAAATGCAGGTCTAACAATGCTAGATAACTCCAACAGAGGATAGAACCAAACCTATGACCATGCATGTGAAAGGCAAATATCTAAACACAGTACCAAACAGAAGTACCACAGAAAAACCAGCAAATGTTGCTACATACACAAGTAGGTGTACACAACTCAAACAAATGTGTAACGGAATGTATATTTTTTACACACATACACCATGTCAAAAGCAACACACAGGTGTACATGTGTATGTATGTCTGTCAATGGCCAAAATAGAATATACATGAAAGCAAGGTCAATACACATACACACACCAATTACACGTAATAATATTTTCAAAAATGTAACAGTACAGTTTAAATAATATAGCTGGTTGTGCACATGCTTGTGAAAAAACTACATTGGGTAACACAACTATAATGAGAACAACGATGTATTGCAAGCATTAGCCAGTAACTTGTGTGCACATCCTGTATTGTAAAATGGCCATAAAATTGGCACATGTTCACTGCATCAAAGTAATACATGGCAATGGTCAGTAGTTGATGTGATGCCCCTGCATGGGGCCAGTAATCACGGTGCCTCAATCCTCACCATTGGCAACAGCTAGGGAATGTACACACTGGGAGGATGACAAGTACACACACAGAAAAGTGCAATTTCCCTTAAGAGGACACAGAGACCACAGTCAGTCTGGGGCTGGTTTCTCCCTCTTTCTCCAGATCCCCAATAAGACTCCCCAGTGGCACAGATATAGGGTTGAGATCTCAGCCAAGTGACCAAGCTAAGACCTCCAGCACCCTCTCTGTCCAACCAGTGCTTCGTGTCCCTGCCCAAGTAGCTGACACACACACTTTGAGATTTGATTGATATACAAACACACACACACACACACACACACACACACACACACACACACACACACACACACATGGGAAAGGCTGGGAAAGGTTTACTAGCTATGCCCCATTTTGCCCAGACTATAAGGTAGTTCCAGCTGCCACCAGCCACCCTTATCAGCTACTATAAGTCCCTTACAAAGTGTGTCCAATCCTACTGTGTAATGTTGCTATTAATCCAAATGGTAGTCTGACCAAGCACTATGCTATTAGGAGTGGGCTGTACAGTGTCAACAAATAGATATGCAAGTACTCCAACAGCTTAAATATGTCTCACAAATGGCCATAAAGATAGGTTTAAATATATTTAATAATAAATAGTAAAAGAACAAGACAATACTCAATCAACACAGTTACTCCATAGTTCAAAATCACAGGAAATATTTTAAAACAACATTGCAGGACAGTCTCAAAGAAATATAGAAAACATCTAAACTAATCTTTACTATATTCCTATCTATATCTAAAAGAGATACTATGCCGTAAATCTTACTTACAGACCTAGACAAGTGCAGATGGTGATGATGAGTGGATGTTCTTGCTAGGTCCAGGACACAATACAAAATGCACAGTCTCTCTCTGAGAGAGTTCTTAAATTACTATCGCATTTTACTGCTGGGTTAACCTGGATGCCATCACTTTTTGTCACCTGCCTTCAGTTCTTAGACTAAACCAGAAACTAATAGGATTTAACATCTCTGTGTTGAAAATACATACCTCTCAGATGTTTGCCAGATCTTGGAAGTCGTAAAACAATAAACACTTTACATTTTAAACCTAGTAATTACTTTTCTTTCAAGACAATAGAAAACATTTCTAGCTCTAGACATTGTGTCTGCTATTGAATTGAAACTGAGAGATAGCATCTTTTGTTTATGATCCAGCTATAAAGTAAATAAGTATGTAAATTAACCTCAACTATTCATAGGTTTTGCAAGTTAATTTTCTATGATCCAACAGGGTATGCTGTGGTAACATTCTTGAAGCTCAGTACATATCATACAGTTCTATATAAGTCATATCAATATTTACAAATGACATAGAATTATTTACAAAATTCCAGATAGCTGGGCTGGCAGCATGACAGTTGCAACAAAGGCAAGCATATCTACAAACAATAATAGCAAAATATGAAGGTGGAAGAGAGATGGACAACCTGGGTCCACATCAGGGTACATAAAGTAGGACAAGATAAGTTGACACAATGCAAATGCATGTGTACAGCACACAGGGTGCAGTAGAAGTCAAACAGAAATACATTTATTCAAATAGAAAATATACGTCAAAAGGCCAGATTGATTTCTGATGTCCATAGAGCTGGACATGTATACATCACACATGGACAGTAATGTGCAATCATGTCACATCAACATACATAGATAAGCAAGCTAAGAATTTCAAGCACATACACATATACTGTCATGCAAATGTTGAATAAAGAAACGCAGGTGTATGTCAAGTATCTGGCTCATTATGGAGCAAACGACACTCCTGTGAGCATCATTACAGCACATCAGCAGTAAGTCAGTGAGTGCTCATATGTCAAAAGTACAATTGTGTGTCAGTATGTCTCTGACTATGTGCACACATACATGTACATTAATTAAAGTGTACAACTATTTGCAGAAGGTGTAAACTGATGTCAATAAGTAATGGCTGTGGAAATGCTACATACACCAAACAAACATGGTGTTATGTACTGTTAAAGAATATGTTATCTGTAACACTGTGTAGAGATTAATGCTACATTTCAGTTTGGTGGAGTCAGAAATAGGTAGTATATACCTGTATGTGATCTCATATGGCATCAATATTGCTAGTCCATGGCACACAACACCATATCATGCAAGTGGGATGTCATGACAACTGTCATCCAAAACACTTGTGGAATGACATGTTTGTCTGTTGCATGTACCTGATATAGCAAAACACAATTCCAAGGCATATTACAGTGATACTGATGCAGTATGGACAGCATATGTTGTCTGTCATTTGCCCCAGTAAAACACGTTTACAGCCTGCTTCTTGCAGCACTAGCTGCAGGTTAACTGCCACAGTGCATGGACAGTTGAATGTGGAAGGACAGTGTAATGTCTTAATGTGTGTCATGGACACACTGCAACAGAATTAAATGTCACACAACAACACATCAGCATGACAGATACATGGTATGCATCCACAATAGTGCATATACAGTCCAACCAGTTAAATGGCAATCACCATGTTACCAGCATAACACAAGGGGAGCACACAGATAATACTTACAGACCGGAAAGACCAGGCTGATGGGGTTCAGACTCCCAAATGAGCTGACAAGCTATTGCCCTGAATGAATCCTGCATACCCCATGCCATATCCTTAGAGAAGGACCCTATCATGTCCCTCACCTGTGTTTGGAATACATTGGTCATGACCTTTTGGATCAACTCCCCACAGTCATCTCAGTTCCAATCATGCCATCATCTCCTTGGGGATGCAGGCATAATGGCTTGGCCAGAGGCAGGTCCAGGTTTCAAATCATCATTATCATTATCATCATAATCATATCTGTACTGTTGTCCGCATGTATGATTTGGTAAAAAAAATTTACACTGGATGCCCTTCCTGACACAACCATCCCCATTTATCTGGGCTTGGGACCGGCACAAAGAAATGCACTGGCTTGTGCACCCCCAGTGGCTGGGTTACATATACATACCAGGTCAAGGCCCGGGGTTAAAAACGACCACCAGTACTCTTGGCCAACAGGGTGCTGGCGGAAATTGGGCTACTTTTGGCCGAAGGAGGAGAAGAGGGGGAAGGCATGCCCAAAGGCAGGTAAAGGCTAGGACTGTGGTAGTGAGGGTCGGAACTTTGAATGTTAGCAGTATGACTGGTATAGGGAGAGAGCTCGCTGATATGATGGACAGAAGGAAGAAATTGTTTTATAATGGTGTGGATGGGAGGAAAATGGAGTAGGAGTTATCCTGAAGGAACAGTATGCTAAGAGTGTTTTGGAGTTGAAAAGAATGTTAGATAGAGTGATGTTTATGAAGCTGGAAATTGATGGTGTGATGCTTAATGTTGTTAGTGCATATGCTTCAAAAGTTGGGTGTGTAATGGATGAGAAAGAAAAATTTGGGAGTGAGTTGGATGAAGTGGTGATGACTGTACCTAAGGGCGAGAGACTGGTGATTGGAGCAGATTTCAATGGGCATGTTGGTGAAGGGAACAGAGGGGATGAGGAAGTGATGGGTATATATGGTGTTAAGCAAAAGAATGAAGAAGGTCAGATGGTAGTGGATTTTGCGAAAAGGATGGACATGGCTGTGGTGAATATGTATTTTAATAAGAGGGAGGAGCATAGGGTGACATACAAGAGTGGAGGAAGATGCACACAAGTGGATTATTTCTTATGTAGAAGAGCCAGTCTGAAGGAGATTGGAGACTGTAAAGTGATGGCAGGAGAAAGTGTAGTTAAGCAGCATAGGATCATGGTTTGTAGGATGACATTGGTGATCAAGAAGAGGAGGAGCAGTGTGAGGGCAGCACCAAGGATCAAATGGTGGCAATTGAAAAAGGGGAAATTGTGAGGTGGAGTTCAGGGAAGAGTTAAGACAGGCACCTTGGTGGCAGTGAAGAGTTACCGAATAGCTGGGTAACTACAGCAGGGCTAGTAAGGGAGATGGCTAGAAAGGTGCTTGGTGTGACATCTGGAAAGAGGAAGGAGGACAAGGAGACCTGGTGGTGGAATTAAGAAGTACAGAAGAGTATACAGAGAAAAAGGTTGGTGAAGAAGAAGAAGTGGGATTGTCAGAGAGATGAAGAAAGTAGACAAGAGTATAAGGAGATGAGGTGCATGGCAAAGAGAGAGGTGGTGAAGGCTAAGGATAAGGCGTATGAAGAGTTGTATGAGAGGCTGGACACTAAAGAGGGAAAAAAGGACCTGTACCGATTGGCTAGACAGAGGGACCAAGCTAGTAAAGATGTGCAGCAGGTAAGGGTGATAAAGGATAATGAGGGAAATGTACTCACAAGCGAGGATAATGTGTTGAGCAGCTGGAAAGAGTACTTTGAGGGGCTGATGAATGAAGAGAATGAGAGGGAGAGAAGGTTGGATGATGTGCGGATAGTGAATCATGAAGTGCAGTGGATTAGTAAGGAGGAAGTATGGATAGCTATGAAGAGGATGAAGAATGGAAAGGCTGTTGGTCCAGATGACATTCCTGTGGAAGCATGAAAGTGTTTAGGTGAAATGGCAGTGGAGTTTTTAACTTGATTGTTTAATGAAATCTTGGAAAGTGAGAGGATGCCTAAGGAATGGAGAAAAAGTTCTTTGGTACCGACGTTTAAGAATAAGGGTGATGTGCAGAGCGGTAGTAACTACAGAGGGATTAAATTGATCAGTCACAGCATGAAGTTAGGGGAAAGAGTAGTGGAAGCTAGGTTATAAAGGGAGGTGATGATTAGTGATCAGCAGTATGGTTTCATGCCAGGAAAGATCACTACAGATGCGATGTTTGCTCTGAGAGTGTTGATGGAGAAGTACAGAGAAGGTCAGAATGAGTTGCACTGCGTCTTTGTGGACTTAGAGAAAGCATATGATAGGGTGCCTAGAGAGGGGTTGTGGTATTGTATGAGGAAGTTGGGAGTGTCAGAGAAGTATGTAAGAGTGGTACAGGATATGTACAAGGGTAGTGTGACAATGGTCAGGTCTGCGGTGGGAGTGAAGGATGCATTTAAGGTGGAGGTGAGATTACATCAAGGATCAGCTCTGAGCCCTTTCTTATTTGTAATGGTGATGGACAGGTTGGCAGATGAGATTAGACAGGAGCCCACGTGGACTATGATGTTTGCAGATGACATTGTGATCTGTAGTGAGAGAAGGGAACAGGTGGAGGAGACCCTGGAGATATGCTCTAGAGAGAGAAGAGGAATGAAGGTCAGCAGGACTAAGATAGAATATATGTGTGTGAATGAGAGGGAGGATAGAGGAATGGTGAGGATGCAATGAGTAGAGGTGGTGAAGGTGGATGAGTTTAAATACTTGCGATCAACAGTTCAGAGTAATGGTGAGTGTGGAAGAGAGGTGAAGAAGAGAGTACAGGCAGGATGGAGTGGGTGGGGAAGAGTGTCAGGAGTGATTTGTGACTGTTAGCCGAAGGAGGAAAAGAAGTGGAAGGCATGGCCGAAGGCAGGAAGAGAGGAGAAAGGCTAGGATTGTGGTAGTGAGGGTCGGAACTTTCAATGTTGGCAGTATGACTGGTATAGGGAGAGAGCTAGCTGATATGATGGACAGAAGGAAGGTTGGTATATTGTGTGTGCAAGAGACCAGATGGAAGGGGAGTAAGGCTAGGTGTATCGGAGGTGGATTCAAATTGTTTTATCATGGTGTGGATGGGAGGAGAAATGGCGTAGGAGTTATTCTGAAGGAACAGTATGTGAAGAGTGTTTTGGAGGTGAAAAGGGTGTCGGATAGAGTGATGTTTATGAAGCTGGAAATTGATGGTGTAATGCTTAATGTTGTTAGTGCATATGCTCCACAAGTTGGGTGTGCAATGGATGAGAAAGAAAAATTTTGGTGTGAATTGGATGAAGTGGTGACGACTGTACCCAAGGGTGAGAGAGTGGTGATTGGAGCAGATTTAAATGGGCATGTTGGTGAAGGGAACAGTGGGGATGAGGAAGTGATGGGTAGGTATGGTGTTAAACAAAGGAATGCAGAAGGTCAGATGGAAGTGGATTTTGCGAAAAGGATGGATATGGCTGTAGTGAATACATATTTTAACAAGAGGGAGGAGCATAGGGTGACATACAAGAGTGGAGGAAGATGCACACAGGTGGATTATATCTTATGTAGGACGGCCAGTTTGAAGGAGATTGGAGACTGTAAAGTGGTGGCCGGAGAAAAGTGTAGTTAGGCAGCATAGGATGGTGGTTTGTAGGATGACGATGGTGATCAAGAAGAGGAGGTGGAGTGTGAGGGCAGCACCAAGGATCAAATGGTGGAAATTGAAAAAGGGTAATTGTGAGGTGGAGTTCAGGGATGAGTTAAGACAGGCACTGGGTGGCAGTGAAGAGTTACCAAATAGCTGGGTAACTACAGCAGAGCTAGTAAGGGAGACGGCTAGAAAGGTGCTTGATATCACATCATGACAGAGGAAGGACGATAAGGCTACATGGTGGTGGAAAGAGGAAGTACAGAAGAGTATACAGGCAAAGAGGTTGGCAAAGAAGAAGTGGGATTGTCAGAGAGATGAAGAAAGTAGACAGGAGTATAAGGAGATGAGGTACATGGCAAAGAGAGGTGGCGAAGGCTAAGGATAAGGCATATGAAGAGTTGTATGAAAGGTTGGACACTAAGGAGGGAGAAAAGGACCTGTACCGATTGGCTAGACAGAGGGACTGAGCTAGGAAAGATGTGCAGCAGATAAAACCAAGTCCAACCAAAAACTGAAATACCACAAGGAAAGAAAGACGAGTAGATGTGCAGCAGGTAAAGGTGAGAAAGGATAATGAGGGAAACATACCCACAAGCGAGGAGAGTGTGTTGAGGAGATGGAAAGAGTACTTTGAGGGGTTGATGAATGAAGAGAATGAGAGGGAGAGAAGGTTGGATGATGTAGGAATAGTGAATCATGAAGTACAATTGATTAGCAAGGAGGAAGTAAGGATAGCTATGAAGAGAATGAAGAATGGAAAGGTTGTTGGCCCATATGACATACCTGTAGAAGCATGGAAGTGTTTAGGTGAAATGGCAGTGGAGTTTTTAACCAGATTGCTTAATGAAATCTTGGAAAATGAGAGGATGCCTGAGGAATGGAGAAAATGTGTTTTGGTACTGATTTTTAAGAATAAGGGTGATGTGCAGAGCTGTAGTAACTACAGTGAGATTAAATTTATCAGTCACAGCATGAAGTTATGGGAAAGAGTAGTGGAAGCTAGGTTAAGAAGGGATGTGATGATTAGTGAACAGCAGTATGGTTTCATGCTGGGAAAGAGCACTACAGATGCGATGTTTGCTCTGAGAGTGTTGATGGAGAAGTACAGAGAATGTCAGAAGGAGTTGCATTGTGTTTTTGTAGACTTGGAGAAAGCATATGACAGGGTGCTTAGAGAGGAGTTGTGGTATTGTATGAGGAAGTCAGGAGTGTCAGAGAAGTATGTAAGAGTGGTACAGGATATGTACGAGGGTAGTGTGACAGCGGTGAGGTCTGCGGTGAGAGTGATGGATGCGTTTAAGGTGGAGGTGGGGTTATATCAAGGATCAGCTCTGAGCCCTTTCTTATTTGTAATGGTGATGGACAGGTTGACAGACGAGATCAGACAGGAGTCCCCATGGACTATGATGTTTGCAGATGACATTGTGATCTGTAGTGAGAGTACGGAACAGGTGGGGGAGACCCTGGAGAGATGGAGATATACTCTAGAGAGAAGAGGAATGAAGGTCAGCAGGACTAAGACAGAATATATGTGTGTGAATGAGAGGGAGGATAGAGAAATGGTGAGGATGCAAGGAGTAGAGGTGGCGAAGGTGGATGAGTTTAAATACTTGGGGTCAATAATTCAGAGTAACGGTGAGTGTGGAAGAGAGGTGAAGAAGAGAGTACAGGCAGGATGGAGTGGGTGGAGAAGAGTGTCAGGAGTGATTTGTGACAGACGAGTACCTGTGAGAGTGAAAGGGAAGGTCTACAAGAGGGTAGTGAGACCAGCTATGTTATATGGGTTGGAGACAGTGGCATTGACAAAAAGGCAGGAGTTTGAGCTGGATGTGGCAGAGTTAAAGATGTTAAAATTTGCACTGGGTGTGACGAAGGTGGACAGGATTAGGAATAAGTATATTAGAGGGTCAGCCCAGGTTGGAAGGTTTGGAGACAAAGCCAGAGAGACAAGATTACGTTGGTTTGGACATGTGCTGAGAAGGGATGCGGAGTATATTGGGAAAAAGATGCTAAGGATGAAGCTACCACATAACAGGAAAAGTGGAAGGCCTAAGATAAGGTTTATGGATGTGGTGAGAGAGGACATGCAGGTGGTTGGTGTGACAGAGCAAGATGCAGAGGACAGGAAGAAATGGAAACAGGTGATCCGCTGTGGCGACACCTAACGGGAACAGCCGAAAGAAGATGGTGATGATGATCAATAAGTGGAATATGCTTCTCTAAATAAATGCAATAGGTAGATTAAACAAGATAACAGTTTCAGATATGTGTCCCCTCTCTGGATTTAAACATACGGCACACCAAAGCATAAAGATGCTGGCCTATTTCCTTGCAAGCTGAGCTAACAGCCAGTACATGCTCTTCTTAAATAATACTGCTCCACAAACCCTGTTGTTAGAAAGCTGTTGTTATCAGAACATTAAAGATTACAGGCATATTCTTCTGAATTTGATGATTAACTCAGTTATTTGTGACCATGCACAACATAAACATTAATATCAAATATTGGAATATGCTTCTGCAAAGAAATGCTATGGGCGAATTAAACCAGGATAACATGTACAGATAAATGTTTCCCATATATGGATTGGAACCCACAATATGTCAAAATTTATACATGCTGTCTGGTTGCCTTATAGTCCAAGCTAACAGTCAGCAGGGCGTTCATTTTAAAAAAAACAGGTACTGCAGGTGTTTATTAGAAGTCCTACTGAGAGAGGATGAATACAGAAACTGCAAAAACTTATTGGACATGTTACTGTACAGAAACATCTATCAACACATACATGAAAACATGTGTAAGCAGTCAGATAGGCATTCCTTTTCAGCTTAAATACATGTGTTTGTGTACTTTCTTAGGAGGAATGAATTAATGAAGTTATGTATGTGTTTTTATTCCAGCATATAACAGTGCAGTAGGCAGTACTGTTTTGCTATAATGGAAGACTACGAAGTGCGCAGTCATCAGCGACCAAGACACATCACTGATGCACAGGGACAGTAGCTACATGAGATTATCTCTTTAGATGTTGTAAAAACATATGTACATCTACAAAGGTAATAATTATGCATATTATACACATTAGTAAATAAATTAACATGTGAATTGAACATCATTTACTAAGACCACTTAATTATCCCAAGAAGCTAATTGTCACAGCAGCTACTAAATTGTTTTATAAACATCTATCTGACATATATAGGACAGAGAAATATCAATAAAATCTGTGGGAATACTCAGGTATGTGTAAAATACTGACACTTACTGTACGGATCTAAGGGCTGCATCCACACCTCTGCAGCCCTCCATCGTAAATTCTCCATGTCACTCCAGTGCAGGTCATGTAGCTGCTAATAGGGGAAAGCATAATGGGAATTGTTCCTGTTCTTTTATTACTACCTACACACTGGGACACAAAGGGATTCGTAGGATTTTAAAAAACAACTGGAACATTTTCCAGTGTTTTGATGGCATGAGTGAACTAATGAGACATGGACCAAGGATGTTTTTTAAAAGGGGTAGGTCCCTAAAAGAAATACTGGAGAGTGGGAATCAGACTAGTGAATATAGTAATAAGCAAAAGGGTACATAGTGTAGGCCTTATACCCAGTGTAAATACATTCTGGAAGCAGGTTGTGTAAAGGTGAACAAACAGGTTGTATGCACTTCCTTTCACTGTACCTGTAGATCCAGTGGTCTTATTTATTTAGCAATATGTCAGAAATGTGAAGGGTTTTACACTGGTAAAACCACTCGAAGATTCAAGGATAGAAACTACGAGCATGTGAACGACATAAAAGCCAAACAGGAGAATAATTCACTGCATAAACATGGTAAGGCATCCAGACCACGAATTTTCCATTTTTTGGTTTGGACACTGTTTACAAAAATCCCTTAGGGGGACCATGGGCTAACATTATAAAACAAAAAGAGACCTTATGGCAACTTAAACCAAATGCCTATGTACCACCAGGTTTAAATGAACTAGTATCCATTTCCAGTACTTTGAGACTCATGTCCTACAAAGTTTAAATAGGTGTTGTATATTTTATTATAGCAATAACCCACGTCTGGGTGTGGGTAATGCTGGATTTACCCATGGTTGGTGTGGTTTGGTCACGAGGGTAAAGCCCGAGTGACCAAACAAACAATGGGTAAATCCAACATTACCCAGGCTATGGTTATTATTATTATACTATGACATTATTTAAGAAAAAATGCTTACTTTTCTTAAATAATTTCTTGTATAATGGTTCCGTGCTATCCTTCTGTGGCTCATTGAGATCCTGTTGCTTTTTTTGATGTACTGCGCATGCATATGGGACTTGCATCCCCATGCATACCCAATACATCAGTGCTTCAGCTTCGGAAAGTAAGCAATGGAGAAATGAAGATCTCCATTGCTCCGTTTTTCTTTCTTTTTTTTTTTTTTATTAAAAAAATAGTTTGCAATGTAGGGGTAGGAGAGCTGCAGTCCCCACTCTGCACATACGATAAAGACAGCCTGAAGAAAATACAAGGGAAATCAGGTATGTGTATTTAATTTTATATAACGTACCTGATTTTCCTTGTATTTTCTTCAGGCTGTCTTTCTCGTATGTGCGGAGTCAGGACTACAGCTTTATTATTACTTTTTTTAATAAAAAAAATTAAAACTTGAACAATATACCAATGGTATAAAAAAAAAGTCTGGGCGACTGGACCTTTACCTTTAGTATATTGTCGGATTTACAACGGGCATGGTGGCTGAGCTGGCCAATCAGCATGCATATTTTGGAATACTAATGGCCAGTCATTGTATAATCTTGTTTTAATTATTTTTGTGAATCATTTGTTAATAGAGTTTTAGAATAATATGTTTGGAAGGTATGTATTATATATATATATATATATATATATATATATATATATATATATGTGTGTGTGTGTGTGTATGAAGATTGTTTGATGAGGCTTGTGATGTCACTGGTGTTTTAGAGCATGTGATTTTTTTGAGGAGGGGTATAAGAATAGCCATATGTGAATATTTTTAATGGATTCTGAAGAAGTGTTATAATCTACACAAAAGCGCTAAATCTTTCTATAAAGTAGGTCATTGCTAGTTCCTGTCTGTGGATCCTTTTGTCCATTTGTGGATTTTGGGTCATCTCCTCATCGCTCCATTTGGGTGCATGAACACATCTCAGCCTCCTTGAAGTAGCCATAATGATCCTCAAGTTGAAGAAATCTTGACAATACAAACTCAGAAAATGCTCACTGCAGTACCACTCAGTTTGTAGTTAGCAATGGTCTGATCAATAAGTGTATCAAAATCAGAATTTGAAAGTGGTGCTGATGTCATGTTATTAGATTGTTGAAAGATAACATGGACATGCCACACTCGGCACGGTTTATCGATACCTATTGGGTGTTTCCACAGAACACCTGGGTATTATGATGCATGAATCCAGTTTACACAGAAGTGCACAAATGGTATTCCAAACACTTAAATTTTAATGAACATCATAATTATTCATGGATCAAATAGTACTTAAGCTGGATGCAGATTAGGTGCACTTTGATTCTTTGATTCAGAGTGAGAGGTACATTGGCAATTGGTAGCATTTTTGTTTTGGTGATTAGCAAATCTCTTCAAGTCAGTCATTTTCAAAGGTATGTGTTTAAATTAATTGTTACTCAAAACGTTATCTTAAACAGAAGTTGTCGTGTTCATAGGTTCATAGGTTCATAGGTTCATACTAGGCTATCTGCCCTAGGGCATTTATAAGCCTAGCCAGAGTGTGTGTGGCTTCTGCCACCCCCTGGAATGATAATACTGTGCCCATTTAGGGTTTAGTTTTGTGTGCCTCTGTCTAGAAGTGACACAGAGATGACCCCCGGGGTAAACCTATGATCTCCCATCCACTCGTCAAGATTTCTCTTGAAGAGAGTCAGTGAGGGGCTCTGCCTAACATGGACTGGGATTCTGTTCCAGAGTGTAGGGAGCCTCTGGGTTATGAATCTGTCCCTCCAGCATGTCCTATTTATTTCTGTGTTGAGGTTCAAGTCTCTCACTCTCGTGGCTCTGGTGGATTTGGATTTTTTTAGGTGGAGCATGTCCATTAATTCCGGATTGGACATGGCCTTGTACGTCAGGTGTAGATCACCTCTGAGTAGGTGGTATGCGACTGAATAGAGCTGGAGTTTCTTCAATCTGGCAGCATATGACATATGTTTGAGTCCTTTGATCCTCTTGGTGAGGTACTTCTGGGGGTCTTTCCAACTGCTGCAGGTGCCAGGTAAGGTACATACCAAATGGGGTATTGTACTCAATCATGGGTCTGATAAGGGAAGAGTATAGGGGCACAATGACCTCTCTTGATCTAGATGTGAATCCTTTCATGATATGGTGGGCAATATAGAAGGTCTTCCTAACCACCTTGGCAATGTGGGTGTCAAAAGAGAGGTCACTGTCAACTTGGGTCCCTATGTCCCTGATTACTTCTTCCGTAATTAATGGATTACCACCTATGTGGTAACTTGTGGGTACTGTGTTTTTCCCAAAGGGTATAACTATACATTTTTTGGCATTCAGTTTAAGGCCATAACTCTGGCACCAGTTATCCATTTCTGTGAGGCCTTTCTGAAAGATGCTAGTGTCCGCTGGAGTATCGATTATGGCGCCCAGCTTGCAGTCATCTGCGAACTTTGTCAGCCACAATCCTCCTATGTTTGCTTGTACTTCTGAGAAATAAATGCCGAACAAGAGGGGTCCCAGGACCGAGCCCTGTGGAACACTACTTGTAAGTGGCTTAGAGTCTGACATGGCTCCAGCAATTCTGACCTTGTGGGTTCTGTCCTTTAGCCAGTTTGCAACCCATCTTATGACATATGGGTTTACATTTAAGCTGGTGAGCTTGTCTATGATGCCCGAGTAGGGTATTGTGTCGAAGGCTTTTGCAAGGTCAAGGTAGGCTGTGTGAACTGCCTTACCCTCATCAATGGCCTTAGTGACTGTTTCAAAAAGTCAACTAAGTTCAAGAGGCAGGATCTGCCTTTAACAAAGCCAAACTGAGTTGGATCCAAAGTCTGCAAGTTCCCAATGTCTTTGTTTATGAGTTCCATAATGATCCTCTCCATGGCTTTGCAGACCAGGCTTGTCAAGCTTATGGGCGGTAATTTCCAGGGTCCATGGAGGCACCTCCTTTATGAAGTGGAACCACTGTTGCTGTCGCCACTCTTTGAGTGCGTATCCTGAGGTAAGGCTAAGATTAAACAGCAGTCCTAACTGTGGGTTTAATTCCTCATTGAGTTCATGTAGCACACAACCAGGGACACCATCTGGTCCCATGGATGCTGTGTTTTTGCCTTAGTGAGGGCAGTTCTCACCTGGACATCTGTGATGTCAGGGGGCTACAATCCTCTGGGATAGATATTTCTCCTTTTGGGAGGGGAGAAGTTTGCACTGAACCTGTCAGCTAGTATGCTGGCAATGTGTGTAGGTTCAGTAATTTTCACATCATTTTGAACTAATTCTGAGCATATCTGGGAGTTTCCACCTAGGTTTCTAACATAACTAAAGAAGGCCTTATGATTATCTTTAGTGTCCTTTGCGATTTTCTCTCAAAATTTGCCTTGGATGATTTTATGAGAGCTCTTAGTTTTTGCTAGTAATGATCAGAGATGCCTTACCTTTCAAGGATTTTGCTCTGTCTTGTAGTAGCTTCCTCCTTTTGTTGTAAAGTTTGTTTATGGCTGGGGTCCACCAGACGGGACACTTGCCTTTGGTACAGAGAGTCTTAGTTTTGTTTGGGATTGCCTGATCCATGCAGTTCTGCAGGTGCTGGTAGAAGGCAATTGTAAGTGATTCACCGGTGTGGGTAATGTTTACCACCGGCTCAGGGGCCTTAAAGGAGACCACACTAGTTTTTAGAAGTGTGAAGTCGGCTTTTGAGAAGTTTTTCACTGTCGTATTTTTTATTTCAGGAGGGAACGGGATGTGTACCTCCAGTAAGTTTAGTTTATGATCTGATCTCACCAGTGAGGGGTATACTTCCTGTGTTGAACATTTTGATCCCATGTTTGTGATGATGAGATCAAGTATGTTTTCTCCTCTTGTGGGGATGGTGACTAGTTGTTCCATGGCATTTGAGTTTATGAACTCCAGGAATCTTTGGGTTAGAGTGTTGGGGCTTGTGTAGTGTTCCCTGTCTATATTTGGGTAGTTAAAGTCACCTAGTATGATGGTGTTTGGAGATACATTTATACTCTCCAATGTCTTCAGGAAGGCCATGTGAGGTTCCTGAGTTTGAGAGGGTGGCCTGTAACATGCTACAAACTGCAGAGCAGTCTTGCCTATGGTTAATTGCACCTGGATGGTCTCCGATGCATCATGTGTTGCCACCAACCTGGAGGTGTGGGTGTCCTTTATGAGTATGGACACCCCCTCCTTTCTTGGTGTTGTCCAGATTTTGGGGCGAAAAGCATGATATGAGTTGAAACCTGTTAGTGCTGGGGTGCTCTCAGGAGCCTTGAACCAGGTTTCAGTCACTGCACAGACATCGATGGTCTCCATATTGAGAAGGGCTTTGAGAGCCTGCATCTTGAGATTGAGACTTCTGGCATTGAGCAGCATTACCCTTAGTTTTTTCCTTTTGGTGTTCTAGGGTGGTAGGTTTAGAATTTGAGCCTTGCCTAAAAAGGCACTATGGGGTGGCAAGAGCCTTTGCCAATATCCGGAAGCCCAGGGTGACAGGTGCAAGCCGTCCCTTGTGAAGCAGCGTGGCTTGTCCAGCATGTCATCCCAGGCTGACAGACATTGGATCCCCTTTGAATGACACCAGAATTTAAGCCAATTATTAAAGCTGATCATCTTATCACTGTATTGTGGCATCATTCTTGGTGAAGGTAGGATGCTGCTCAAGGTCAGGGTCATACCTGCCTGAGCTACATAATCAGAGAGCTCCTCTATGTCCCTTTTCATGTAGTCCAGGGAGGTATGTCTCAGGTCGTTGACACCAGCATGGACAATGACTGAGTCATATTTGTACCTGCTGTTGAGAGACCTGAGTGCTTGTGTTATGTGGCGGATTCTAGCCTGACAGGCAGCTTACTGTAACCTTTTCTTTACTCAGTCTGGTGGCGGGACATCAGTGTGTCTGACTATGGAATCACCAATTACAAGTGTGTCTGGCATTTTGTTTGGCCTTAAGGGCTGTGACTGTTTGACACTCTGACTGTGTGGTCTATGTGCTGCATGTGTTGGGTCGTGAGGTGGTTGTTGTTTGAAAGTCTGCTTTGGTGGCCTCTGCTGTTTTGGTAAATTTTGATCAGAGCCTCCGAGTATGTCTTTGTGTGAGTATGTGTATGATTTGAAGTTGTGATGGTACCATGTGTGACTGGGTATGTATTGTGTGTGGTTACCTTCTCCTCCTGTCTGGTCTTGCCAGTCCTATGTTGAGAGAGCTCAGCCTCCAGTTTGGCTATATAGTTGCATCTCTCACATGTATTTGTGTTTTGTGGGAGAAGGAGAGGATTGTCTGTGTACATGAGGCAGTTGTAACATTGCCTCAATATTCCCAGGTTCACCAGTTGAACTGGAGAGGACACTAGCAACTGATCCCTCGACATACTAGAAGTAGTAGATAAAGAGACTTTCAAAGGACTCGGGAAGTGGGTTTTAGGCTGGTGGGGTACTATCTATAATAAGAGTGCTTTATCAAGGTGCAAGTACTGTAGGAGTAAGTGCTAGGCTTTACAGATAGAGAATAGTCTACTTGGGAATCAAGTAGAGATGAACTTTTCAGTTATAGGATATGCTGGTTAGATCAGCAGTACAGCTCGAGGAAGGTAGTTTTAAGGGAAAATTGGAAGAGTGGAATTTAGATGGCCCAAATAGTTTAACCTTGTTTAACCGCTGCTCTTGTGTGCAACAGTGGTAACTCAGCTAAATCGGCTTACGCGCGTTTAGCGTGTTTTATAGCAGGGGCTGAAGGGAGCTAGGAATTGGCCCAAAACGACCAATGGACTACTAGTTTCTGGCTGAAACTTCACCAAATCAGACAAAAGGCGCTCAGTGCTTCCCACTCCCACTGGTAAGCAAAGAAACTCCCTCCTTCCTAATAAGGCAATGGATCAGTAACAGGAACTAAAAACAAAGCCCAGGGATCAGCAACTCTGAAACTGGACTACTCTAGTTCAGTAAGGCGGAAAACAAGAGATTTTTTGTTTTATTACAGAGACAAGGAAAAAACAGACAGTAATTGCTGTAAATCGGCTAGCGCACTTTAGTGTGTAGCCTACAGAAACAATTTGCAACAATTAGTAACTTAAAGTGCAATAAACAGAGTAAAATGCAGAAATCACTTAAAGTAGCAATAAAACAGGCGAAATGCAGTTGCTAGCTTAAATAACAGTGGGAAAGCCACAAAAATACTTATATCTGGTAGAAAGTCACTCTTTTAGCTCTCTGCTGCTTGGATCACTCTGCAGGCCACCACGAGGATCTGTGCTGAGTTGGTACAAGCTGGAAAACGCGTGTTTAGCATGTTTTATAGCAGGGGGCTGAAAGGAGCTAGGAATTGGCCCAAAACAACCAATGGACTACTAGTTTCTGGCTGAAACTTCACCAAATCGGACAGAAAGGCTGCTCAGTGCTTCCCACTCCCACTGGTAAGCAAAGAAACTTCCTCCTCCCTAATAAGGCAATGAATCAGTAACAGGAACTAAAACAAAGCCCAGGGATCAGCAACTCTGAAACTGGACTACTCTAGTTCAGTAAGGCTGGAAAACAAGAGATTTTTTTGTTTTATTACAGAGACAAGGAAAAAACAGACAGTAAATGCTATAAATGCTGTAAATCGGCTAGCACTTTAGTGTGTAGCCTACAGAAACAATTTGCAACAATTAGTAACTTAAAGTGCAATAAACAGTGTAAAATGCAGAAATCACTTAAAGTAGCAGTAAAACAGGCGAAATGCAGTCGCTAGCTTAAATAACAGTGGGAAAGCCACAAAAATACTTATATCTGGTAGAAAGTCACTCTTTTAGCTCTCTGCTGCTTGGATCACTCTGCAGGCCACCACGAGGATCTGTGCTGAGTTGGTACAAGCTGGAAAACGCGTGTTTAGCGTGTTTTATAGCAGGGGCTGAAAGGAGCTAGGAATTGGCCCAAAACGACCAATGGACTACTAGTTTCTGGCTGAAACTTCACCAAATCGGACAGAAAGGCTGCTCAGTGCTTCCCACTCCCACTGGTAAGCAAAGAAACTTCCCTCCTCCCTAATAAGGCAATGGATCAGTAACAGGAACTAAAACAAAGCCCAGGGATCAGCAACTCGAAACTGGACTACTCTAGTTCAGTAAGGCGGAAAACAAGAGATTTTTTGTTTTATTACAGAGACAAGGAAAAAAGCAGACAGTAAATGCTATAAATGCTGTAAATCGGCTAGCGCACTTTAGTGTGTAGCCTACAGAAACAATTTGCAACAATTAGTAACTTAAAGTGCAATAAAAGTGTAAAATGCAGAAATCACTTAAAATAGCAGTAAAACAGGCGAAATGCAGTCGCTAGCTTAATAACAGTGGGAAAGCCACAAAAATACTTATATCTGGTAGAAAGTCACTCATTTAGCTCTCTGCTGCTTGGATCACTCTGCAGGCCACCACGAGGATCTGTGCTGAGTTGGTACAAGCTGGAAAAACGCGTGTTTAGCGTGTTTTATAGCAGGGGGCTGAAAGGAGCTGGGAATTGGCCCAAAACGACCAATGGACTACTAGTTTCCGGCTGAAACTTCACCAAATCGGACAGAAAGGCTGCTCAGTGCTTCCCACTCCCATATGTGGTAATTTGTGGGTACTTTGTTTTTCCCAAAGGGTATAACTATACATTTTTTGAGGTTCAGTTTAAGGCCATGGCTCTGGCACCAGTTATCCATTTCTGTGAGGCCTCAATCCTCCTATGTTTGCTTGTACTTGTGAGAAATAAATGCCGAACAACAGGGGTCCCAGGACCAAGCCATGTGGGACACCACTTGTAACTGGCTTAGAGTCTGACATGGCTCCAGCAATTCTGACCTTGTGGGTTCTGTCCTTTAGCCAGTTTGCAACCCATCTTATGACATATGGGTTTACATTTAAGCTGGTGAGCTTGTCTATGATGCACGAGTTGGGTATTGTGTCAAAGGTTTTTCCAAGGTCAAGGTAGGCTGTGTGAACTGCCTTACCCTCATCAATGGCCTTAGTGACTGTTTCAAAAAAGTTGACAAGGTTCAAAAGGCAGGATCTGCCTTTAACAATGCTGAATTGGGTAGGATCAAGTGTCTGTAGGTCACCAATGTCTTTGCTTATGAATTCCATAATGATCCTCTCCATAGCTTTGCAGACCAGGCTCATCATGCTTATGGGGCGGTAATTTCCAGGGTCCATAGAAACACCTCCTTTGTGGAGTGGAACCACTGTTGTTGTACGCCATTCTTTGGGTATGTATCCTGTAGTAAGGCTAAGATTAAACAGCAGCCTTATGTGCGAGTTTAGTTCCTCTTGGAGTTCATGTAGCACGCAACCTGGGACACCGTCTGGTCCCATTGATGCTGTGTTTTTAGCTTTGGAGAGGGCGGCTCTCACCTGGACATCTGTGATGTCAGGGAGGCTACATTCAGCTGGGATAGATATTTTCTCCTTTTGGGGGGGGGGATTTGCAGTGAACCTGTCTGCCAGTATGTTGGCAATATCTGTTGGTTCAGTGTATTTTTTGTCATTTTGAACTAACCCTGAGCATATCTGGGAGTTTCCACCCAGGTTTCTAACATAACTAAAGAAAGCCTTGTGATTATCTTTAGTGTCTTTTGCAATTTTTCTCTCAAAGTTGGCCTTGGATGATTTTATGAGTGATCGTAGTTTTTTGCTAGTACTGATCAGAGATGCCTTCCCTTTTTGGGATTTTGCTCTGTCCTGTAGTAGCTTCCTCCTCCTGTTGTAAAGTTTGTTTATGGCTGGGGTCCACCAGACAGGATGCCTGCCTTTGGGGGAAAGGGTCTTGGTTTTATTTGGGATTGCATGATCCATGCATTTCTGAAGGTGTCCGTAGAAGGCGTTTATAAAGGATTCAGCGGTGTGGGTTGTGGTTTCCACTGGCCCAGGGGCCTTGAAGGATACCACTTCAGTCTTAAGAAGTGTGAAGTCAGCTTTTGAGAAGTTCCTCACTGTGGTCTTTTGTGCTGGGGGTGGGGGTGGGATGTGAATTTCCAGTGAGATTAGTTTATGGTCTGATCTCACCAGTGAGGGGTATACTTCCGGTGTGGTGCATTGTGTCCCCATGTTCGTGATGATCAGATCTAGTATATTATCTCCTCTTGTGGGAGTGGTGACTAGTTGTTCCATCACATTTGAGTTTATGAACTCTAGGAACCTTTGGGCTAGGGTGTTGGAGCTTGAGTAATGCTCCCAGTCTATGTTTGGGTAGTTGAAGTCTCCCAATATGATGGTATTTGGAGAGACATTCATACTCTCCGGTGTCTTCAGAAAGGCTGAGTGGGGTTCCTGAGTTTGAGAGGGTGGTCCGTAGCATGCTACAAACTGTAGGGCAGTTTTGCCTATGGTTAGTTGCACATGGATGGTCTCCAATGCTTCATGCATTGCCACTATCCTGGAGGTGTGGGTGTCTTTGATGAATATGGACACTCCCCCTCCCTTTGTAGTTCGGTCCAAGTTTTGGGGCCGAAAAGCATGATATGAGTTATAACCTGGTAGTGCTGGGGTGCTCTCAGGAGCCTTGAACCAGGTTTCAGTCACTGCACAGACATCAATGCTCTCCATACTGAGGAGGGCTTTGAGAGCCTGCATCTTGAGGTTTAGACTTCTGGTGTTGAGCAGCATTACCCTTAGTTTTTTTCCACTTGTGTTTTCTAGGGAGGTGGGTTTGTTTTTTGAGCCTTGCCTAAAAAAGGCACTATGGGGGTGGCAAGAGCCTTTGCCAATATCCGGAAGCCTAGGGGTGACAGGTGCAAGCCGTCCCTTGTGAAGCAGCGTGGCTTGTCAAGCATGTAATCCCAAGCAGACAGACATTGGATACCCCTAGAATGACACCAGTAATTGAGCCAATTATTAAAGCTGATCATTTTATCTTTGTACTGTGGCATCATTCTTGGTGAGGATAAGATGCTGCTCAGGGTCAGGGTCATACCAGCCTGGGCTACATAATCAGAGAGCTCCTCTATGTCTCTTTTCATGTAGTCCAGGGAGGTATGTCTCAGGTCATTCACGCTGGCATGGACAATGACTGAGTCATATTTGTACTTGCTTTGGAGTGACCTGAGTGCTTGTGTTATGTGGCGGATTCTGGCACCCAACAGGCAGCTTACTGTAACCTTTTTCTTGTTCAGTCTGGTGAGTGGGACGTCAGTGTGTCTGACTATAGAGTCACCTATTACAAGTGTATCAGGCATATTGTTAGGCCTTAAGGGCTGTGACTGTTTGGCACACTGACTTTGAGAAATATGTGTTGCATGTGCTATGTTTTGAGGTAGTGGTTTCTTGGATGTCTGCTTTGGAGTCCTCTGCTGTTTTGGTAGAATTTTAGTTAGAGCCTCCGAGTATGTCTTTGTGTGTTTATGTGTTTGGTTTGCAGTTGTGTTTGGTCTATGTGAGACTGGGTCTGTAGTGTGTGTGGTTACCTTCTCCTCCTGACTGGTCTTGCCAGTACTGAGTCGAGAGAGCTCAGCCTCCAGTTTGGCTATATAGTTGCATCTCTCACATATATTTGCATTTGTTGGGAGGAGGAGAGGGTTGTCTGTGTACATGAGGCAGTTATAACATTGCCTCAAGATTCCCAGATTCACCAGCTGAATTGGAGAGGACGCCAGTAATTGACCTCTCGACATGCTAGAATAGTGTAAGGGATTCTTGAGTACTGAGTCAGAAAAGACCTAAAGGGAAATGGGTACTCAAGGGGATTGTAGGTGGATGTAGTGCTTTCTTTTGTTCAAGAGTGCTTTACCTGTGTAAAAATGCTTTAGGATCAAGTGCTGGGCTTTTTAGATAGAGAATAGACTGATTTTATTGAAGGTAGAGCAGTTTTAAGGAGAAAACTGAAGAGCAGACTTGGCAGAGCCAGAAATAGTTTAACCGGCGCTGTGCTATGCGCACAATCGCGCAAAGCCGCCAAAGCCGCACAAACACGGATTTTTATTCAGGGAACTTCAAAAGAGCTAGAAATGGTCCAAAACAACCAATTACTACTAGATCTTGTGCTAAGGTCACTCCTTCAGGAACAGATAGGCTGCTCAAGGCTCCCCACTCCCACTGGTGAGCAAAGAAACTTCCTTCTATCCAAGTAAGGCAATGGGCAACACAGGAACTACTGGAGTGATGCTGGTCTGAAATTTGCGCATACAGGTGTTGCTATTTTCAATTATTGATTTCAGTCCCAAATGCAGTTGTATAGACTGACTTAATATTGCAAATATTAACAGTACTGTATATAAAGGTTGATTTATGGATCATCTTCAATTCTTACTGGTAATTCCTTGCACTCTGTGGTATAACTACAGAAACCCATGGATTCTGACACTATTTCTGTCTAGTATGTTATGTTGATATTATGGATATTTCTTAATTCATCTTTCCTAACAAAACTGTTAAAAATGTGTGCTGTTGCTGCTACAGATGTATCTTCAGTGATGCTTCTTAACAAAAGGTGTTATCACTACTGGATCAATATATGAAGGATCATTACTGTCTGTGGCCTCTCTACAGATCCTGAGCTTTTCTGATGCTTTCTGTAAGTTGTTACATTGTTTCTAGCTATAGTATCTTAATATAATATGCAGTCAATCTTTGGTGGCCTGATGCTGTTACCTTTGCACCTTTATTCAACATATATGTAGTGTGAGGGGCTCCAGTCTCATTCACAAACTCTACAGATATCATACGTTATGTTGATTTTACAAATATTATGTATGAGGGCATTGCTGTTATTTTGTATATGTCATGTAAGCATTTATCACTTACAGTGTTATGCAGACCTTGGTACTGCACAGGAACGCATACTGTTTATGTTTACATATGCTGTTCACAGAATCAAATACATAAATGGGCTCACACAGGAATATTATCATGTGCATGTCATTGTCTTTCAGATGGTGAACCATCCTAGGGATGACAGCTTCTCCCTCCAGGAAAATGACATCATAATTGATGCTGTCTGGTAACATGGATGCTGTCTGGTGTCATGTGATATATTTTAGAGACATGAAATTTGGACTGACCTCACCAACATCTTCAATGCAGTTGGAGGCCACAACCGATCCTCTGATGCCTGTAGATAGTGCTGCTCAGACATGATCCATCATGCAGCCAACAGAATGAGCTGTTACAAGAGACTGAGGAATGCTACCAGTGGTGGACCACCACTGCCCCCCCCATGACATTACAATACTTCTGTTCTCACAGCATACAGCAATAAGGGAGCGACCCATCCATGGTGGTGGGATTGAAGATGGAGTTCCAGATCAAACATGTATGCCTTTCTTTCCATTACATAGCTGAATATAAAGACAATCGTTGCATGTTGCTGTAACATGCATAGTCATGTCTTGTTTTTGATTTACAGCAGCAGATTTCAGCCATGCACACATATCTACATAGACTCAGGATGATGAAAGTAAGTCTGACGACATGTACTGATACAACTGAAGTACAGACAGAGCAGTCCAAACAACATGTGTAATGCTGTTTGCATTAATATTCACAGGTCAATCTACTTTAGGACTAATACAAGGATCATCAGGTGAGTGTCTCCATACTGTGCTGTGATCAATACCTTGTTATTGTCTCATTTCTTGGCACTGCTGTTTATTTTCATATTGTTATTTACCTAACATTGTACACTACAGGTACATCCAGTGGGGGCCCAAGCCATACAGGTTCAAGTGCAGACAGATCAGATATTCTACAGCAAAATTGTCATAGCTTAAACCAATGTATAGCATATATGTGTTACATGACATTTATGTCAATATTTGTCAACACAGGCCCATCTGATGTACAGTTGTAACATCCATCATGTGAGTATTTGCAGCCCATGTTATTGTATTGTACATTTGATGTTGTCAGCATTGTTTTTTTCTAAATACATGACTCCTTTGTCTTTCTGTTTACTTTCTCACTGCAGGATAAACGTACAAGCCCCAACCTCTCCACAGCAGAAGTCTGTCAGTGGTATGCTATTAACTATGTTTAATACCCATCATTGCTGTTAATCCTGTTGTTGTCCTACATTAATACTGTGTCCTTCTTCCCATTCCTATGCCAGTCTGCATCAATGTCATGGAGTGCACATATGAGCAGCATGTGTATGTCAATCCTTCTACATGTTTTACTGCATTCACCTGGTTAATGCTGGAAATTATGTGATCACCAATGCTGTTTTTTTCTTATAATAGTTGAAGTTAATCCTTCTTCAGCAATGCCATCTTTCCATAAGGTGTTGTCAGGTGTGTGTTTTTTGTATTCCTCACATATGTCATGTATGTTGGCCTTGTAACCAAATTATATACTCTATGAATGTAGATTCAGTGAAACGTACATAAAGTATACCTCATGTAATGTCATTATTATTTGTAACAATTCAGTAAGATATATACGTCACATGTCTTTGATGATATCCATTATGTGATATAAACACATTGCCCTGATCTGTGTCTTTATATCTTGTAGGACGTTAGCTATGTGTATCATCCAGCAACTCATCCAATAATCATGATGTGGTTCAAGATATGTCTCAGAATGGTATTATGGCCCCTGCCACATGGGATCTTGAAGTGTTTGGAGAACCCGTCCATGAGGTTGACAGTGATGTTGCTGCAGTTGTAACTTTGGATGTGAAGGTCAATTTATCTAGCCATTTGCAAGATGCTGATGCAGTAGATGTTGAACAGTGTGAGGCCATTAACCAACAGAACCCATCTGAGACTGCTGCTCATAGCAGTTCCACACATCAAGAAGAAACAGAACAGTGTGCTAGACATAGGCAAACAGATGTGGTGCGTGGCCAGGTATTAGAGTGTGTCTGCCTCCTGCTGCAGGCTAATGAATAGTCACAGAAATCACATCGGTCAGACTCTGTGCACTTGCACATGCCACAGATCATGTGGCACACCAGTTATGTGTCATGCATGAATGACAACAGTGCAGATACAATGAGACTGTGGCTACTTTGGCCACTCAGAGTGAGATTCTGCTAGCTTTGGCATGGTTGGTAGAAACCCTGGCCTCTACACTACTGTAGCAGTGTTCTACTACCAGCAGACTGCACTCAGGAGATTGCAACATGGAAGAGGCACACCTCCTGTCTGCAAAACCACTACTGGCAATAGAAAGTCATTGTCTTTGGTCCAACCTGCACAGAGTTCAACTGCTGGTCCATATGCTATGGTCCCACCATTCACAATGCCTTCAATCTGCAGTCATGCTGCTTCATCTCAATACGATGTTGTTACCCTATCAATCTTCTCTGTGGAGCAACCAGGGCAACATGCATCTGTACATGGTTGGATCAGAGAGTACCAAGGTGTGAAACATCAGCAAGGTCATCCTAGACTGTGTTAGACTGTGTCCAACAGTGTAGTATACATAACTGGCTCATATTATTGAATTACCACTTAACTGTGATATGTATCTTCTGATATTAAAAGTTCTGCATTATGTCCTGTGTAGTTTCTCTCTTTTCATGTTATTATATTGTAGAGATGAGAATGTGTAGCACTGATGTGTGTCCCTTACTGTTTTCCATGCAGTGATATAACAATCTGAGTGTGTATGCATACCTGTCTCAGTAGTACCCTGAGTTAATGATCCCTGTTATGACACATTTGCATTTCTTCATGTTGTAATGCATTATGATTATGGTGTTATGAATGATGATCAGTGTGTACATCTAGTGGACAATTGCCATTAGATGCAGTCTGTGCTGCTGTAGTGGGGCAACAGCTGAACATCAATGATTTTAATGTGTGTACCTCTGTATGTTTGGCTTGTCATGACTCAAAGGTGTGTGTCAGTCATTGCTGTGTCACCTGAGCCTGGACTTGTAGTCACATCCTCTGACACCCAGATCTGTTTCTTCTGCCCCATGTTCTCTTGCTCATCCTCTGACAGCTGTTGGATGTCTTCTTCAGACACTGTTGTGGTAGTTCACCCACATCTGCAACTGGAAGACTGCCATGTGGTATAGTTAGTATGTTGTGCAGCATGGTGCACATTGTTATCATCTGTGCTACCAGTTCAGGTGTGTATTGCAGTGCCCCCCGGCTACATCCAGACATCTGAACTTAGCTGTCAGTACACCAAACACATGACCTATGGTGCTTCTGGTTGTTGCATTGTACGCATCCTGTGCAGGGTTGGATGGCTCATGGCAAGGTGTCATTAGCCATGGGTTAAGTGGATAACCACAGTCACCTGTTGTGAAGAATGGAAACACATGTAGTAAAGATGGATATTGTTGTGAGGGGTAGCTTTAGTTTTCATCATAACTGTGCTCCTGTACTTACCTAGTAGTAGTCCCTTAGGTATTCCATCATGTTGGAATTCTGCCCTCAGTCAACTTTTCTTCCATATGGCAGCATCATAGGCAATTCCAGGGTGTGTTGCCATAATGTTTGTTATGCTGCCATCTACTGCACACACAACATGGTAGTTGATGGATGGCCAGCCCTTTCTGTTTATGTATCGGTAGTTGATGGATGGCCAGCCCTTTCTGTTTATGTATTAGTCTGCTTCAGGATGTACTAATGTCTTGATAGAGATGTGTACACAATCTATTGTACCGAGCACATTGGGGAAGTTTGCAATGCTGTACAACTGGTGCATTACAGTTCTCCACTCCATTTGGGTGGATGGAAAGTGTATGTAGTCATCCACCTTGCTGCACATTGATTTCAGGAATTTTGCCAGGATACGACTGGCAGCTGTCTGTGATACTCTCACAGTATCCCCCAATGTTTCGCTGGAATGTCCCAGATACAAGTACACTCAGGCTGAGACACACTATCTTCAGGGGGTATGGGGTTTCCTTGCAGGGTCTGCACAGACATGTGTGGGGCACACATGTTGCAGACAACCTGCACCTGTTGTCTGTCTAGCCAGTATCTGTCAATTATTTGCTGGTCAGAAAACTAGTTTAGTTGCAGCCTTGTTCTGCCTCTGGATAGTTGCCTTCACAGTCACAGCCTCATTTATGGCTTGCATCACTGCAGCCTGTCACAGTTCATTAACAGCAGGTTGCATTTTTACATATTCTTTGATGTTTTGCTATGAATTTCACCAACATTTGTAGTATTCTCTTGAATACCTCAGAGTCTGTAAAGCATATGTTGAGGATTTCAGATACATAGTCAGTGTGGTCATTTGTTGCATTTAAGTTGCATTGTGTGCAGACTATGTGTTTTGGAATTAGACCAGCATGCACATAATCCCTAATTATTCTACACTGAATATCTAAATATTTGAACTGCCTTCAGTATTTCTTCTGAAATCGCATCTGCAGCACATGTGCTGAAGTCTTCCTTTGGCGTGCTGTGCTGTCCACAAATAGCTTCTGTGAACTCTACAAAATCCAGCCCAGTGTGTTATAGCATATAAACACTGAATGTCATATAAACTGAAGTTAGATCTCATGAAGTCCAGTTAAGGGTGAAAGTGCATCTATGTGATCCATTTAATTTTCAATAAAGAAGTATGATTTCTTTAACTAAGTTAATAAGCACTTGATTACTCAGGAGTCTCAGTAGAGCTCATCTACAGTTTGTAATTTTTTTTACCTGATTCTGAGGTGTCTTACCCAGCAGCTTCATTGCTCATGAAGTACCAGTTTTCCCTAAGGATGGGAGACAGTTTGCCCCTAAGGCTGGAAAATTACAGTACCTGACTACAAGGCTATGTTTGTTCTTTACAGCTTTTTAATAACAAGGAAAAAAACAATTATTTAAATTCTACTTATGTATTTTACGTTGCACTGATAATGACCAGGGTGGTGATACTTTTTAATTCTTTTCTGTTTTTTACATGTTTTAGCAAAAGGTTGTTTGTTTGTATTTTTCTAATTTGTTCTGGGACCTTAATCTTGTAGCTTTATTTGCAGTTGTGGGATGATTGTAAATTACTGCAAGATTTTAGCATCTTTTTTTACTGTACATTGCATTTAAATTTCCATAAGTAGAATTACTTGTAAAAGCTAGCTGTCTGTATTTTGAACTCTGTCTAGGGCCTTAATCTTGTTGTTTAATTCACATTTATGACAGAACTGTGAACAACCCCATATTTGAGCCTCATTTAGTCATTAATTACTGCATTTTTCCAAAAAACATTATTACTGGTAAATTTCTGCATAGTACTGTGGTAGAATTACAGTAGTTGAAGTAATATGATGCCAGGACTGGCATTTCACTGCTTTTATAACTGTTTACATTCCAGTTTTGCATCTAGAGTCTTATATTCTACTAATCATTTACCTTCATAAAGTTGCATTCCAGTGCCTTTCTGTTTCCCCTGCTCTTTGTGTCTGTCCAAGTCCCACTGAGAGATTAAGCTAAAGTTTCTGAAATTCTAACCTACCTGTGGTCATATACATTTAGCTCAGTCATAGGACTAGTGCTCCAATATTGGCTTTATTTGATTGGATCTTTAGAAACTAAATTTTCCCTATAAAACTACCTCTGAAACTGTACCAGTAATTTGGTGAGTGTAGAGCAGCTAATTTGCATCTTGAGTAGTATAGAGCAGCTAGTTTGATAGTGTGGAATTACTCACAGAAGCTCTGTACAACCATGCCAATGAATGCATAGAGGCTGTGTGTAAGCCTAAAATAACTAAAAAACCACTCTGGTGGAATCCAAAATTAAACAGGTTGTACAACAAAAGAAATAGTCATAGCTAAAATTAGGAAGTATAACACCAAATGATATCTCATTAATCTGAATAGACAACTAAGAGGACTAATTAAGTCCAACAAAGCAAATTTTTAGATAAGGCTAGCATCCCAGGCCAAGGCCAGCATAAGGCTTTCTTTAGCTTTGTTCGAAACCTCAAAGGCAGTACAAATATTCTGTCAAACTATCGGTTAATGGAACCACATTCGTGGAAGCAAGAAATATAGCAAATCTTCTGGTTCATAAATTCATCTCCAACTTTACCCTCACCCCCACCCACTCCCCTTCCACAGGAATTAGCATCTAACATATCCTACCTATCAATAGGGCGCACATCTTAGATGCTCTCTCTAAGGCCAAGAAGACAGCATCAGTGGGCCCCAATAATTTACCAGGATGCCTCCTAAATAGCCTGAAATATGATTTAACAGGACCATTGGTTTAACTACTCACCCATAGCCTGGCTGTATCAGGATGGATAGCAGCGTCATGCCATGAGAATGGAAGACTGCACTGGTCATCCTTCTGCACAAGAATGGGCCATCAATGGATCCCAGAAACTACAGACCCAATAATCTGACTAGTTTCATATGCAAAGCGATGGAAAAATTACAATGAAAATGATCAGCAATGACATAGGAAACCTTCAGACCCTGGGCCAGTCCCAGTTTCATTTCATCAAAGTAGGTCATGCCTACTGAACTCTGTGGACTTCTTTGACAAGGTCTCCAAATCAATGTATGAAGGCAAAAGGGTGCATATTGCCTACCTTGGTCTAGCTAAGGTGTTTGATGTAATACTTCACTTGGGCTTTGTAAACAAACTCATTGAATTAGACATAAACCCCTATGTAACTCACTAGATAACCATCTGGCTCACAGACATGACACAGAAAGTTAGGGATGGAGAAATCATCTCCACAAGGAGGCCAGTCATCAGTGGAGTACCCCAGGGGTCTGTGGTGGTTCCACTCCTCTTTGGCATCTATTTTTTGGAAGATAAGGCCAATTTCAAGGGCATCTGGCTTACCAAGTTTGCAGATGGTTGCAAGTTAGGAGAAATCACAGAAACCCCCATGATACTAATATCTTACAGGAATTAAATAACATAGACAAATGACTGGTGCCAAAGCTACAGCTTAAAACTCAATGTCAAGAAATGTATAATAGTACATTTTGGAAAGCTGGCCTCCCAGGAAAAATACCTCATTGATAAAACACTCCTAAAAGAAGGCATAGTAGTCAGAAATTTGGAGACCCATGTAGATAGTAACCTAGATTTCAGCCAACATGTGTCTAAGGTAGTAAGAAAATCATTCTTTATCACTCAATTTATAAGCAAAGGCAAGGCATTTAGGTGGAGGGATGTCTTCGTGCCACTGTATTCAGCCCTCATCAGACCCATCACTGAGTATAACACCCCCTTCAGTATGTACCTGGCCAGGCACATGCAATAACTGTGACATCCACAAAGGTTTCTCACAAAAAGAAAAGAGAAGAATAGAGGGTGTAAACACAATGTCCTGTGCAGATCACCTCAAAGCTCTATCTTTGCACACTGTTTCCTACAGACTGCTGAGAGGCAATTTTTGCAAGCTAAATAAAACATGTCAGAGGGACAGATATGTATCTCAGAGAATCTCCATTCTCTGGAATAGGCTTCCCATCCATGTGAAGCAGATCTTTTTCCTAACTCTATTGAAATACAATCTGGACTAGTTGATGGGAAATTGGAAATTTGCCCCTAGTCTGGTATCTATGTCTCTGTTGGACAGTGGCAGCTGTTAAATCATGTCCTAATTAACATACATCCCTCAAGATAACATCTAAGGCACAATAGCTTGTGGGATATGGCTAGGCTTATAAAGACCCCAGTGGCCATTAGTCTAGTACATACTTATGAAACTTTATATCGGTATCTATATCTATTTATCCATATCGGCATCCCTCTATCTTTCTGTATATATGTATAGTGTGTACATTAAATAGACAACTATCAGGACTGATGCTACCAATACTATTCTGAATGTCCTGTACTTGCATGCTGTGAACTTATAATGTGGGGAACTTGTCAAAATCCTGTCATATGTAAATCCAGCATCATACCAGCGCAGCCCACTGTCACATGATACTACATAAGTAACTCCTTTTCATGTTTTCAGTGAAGTACACCTGTCGCTTGTCCCTCTCTAACATAGATGACAAGCAGGTGGACCATTTCATTTAGATTCTTTAATAGATAGAAACACATCAGGATTGATAGCAGTATCATAAAATATAAACAAACTGGTTAACAGACAGATCTTACATACATGCATGCTTACATCTCAACAGCTTACTACAAAATGGCAGTCTAGCTTGCACGTGCTCAGTATTTATACACTTGTGCAAGCCTTTGGAAAGCTTCTTAAAGGTACATGCACACACATTGATCTACATCCTCCCTCTTAAAAAGATTGCCCTTTGTAAAAACAATATCAGAGTTAGACATGCATTACTATAGACATTAGAAACGAAACACAATGTTCATGTCCAAGTTGCTTCATATCTGTTGCAGGGTTTAGAGATGCGACCATACCTGGCAAGATAACAGTTTGGACCAAATTTAGCAACAGGGACAGTCTGCGGTGCACAACTCGTATTAAGAATTTCTGGATTCATCACAGGAATGGGAATGTCTTCTGGAACTTCCTCTGGAACTGGAACACCAGACAACTCACTCTGAGATAAAGAGTCTGTCTCACAGGCTATGTGCTGTGGTATAGGCTCAGATACCAGTCTGAAACGTTTCCAATTCCATCCAGTGACTGCTCCTTGTGATTCCACAATGTATGATCTCGGCTCTGAGTAAATGTTCTTCATGACACCAATTTGATCATAACCTCTAGATGTTTGCATCCTTACCACTTCTCCTTCTCGTAATGGATTAAGCAGTTTGCTGGTCTTATCATAGTAGAACTTCTGTGTAGGCACTTCTTCAACAGATTGGTTTTCACTGACCTGTTGTTCTTCACACATGGAACCAACAATTGACTACTGATTGGTAATGTGGTTCTGGTTTGTCTCGACAGAAGTCTCTGAGCATGTGAACCAAAATGTTTATCACAAGGAACATTTCTGACATTCAAGAGGTTCTGGAAAACTATTATCTTGTTTTGACTTCTCTAGTAACTGTTTTGCACTTTGAGCTGCACATTCGGCCAAACCATTTGACTGCGGGTACTCAGGGCTACTCGTGACATGAGTAAAGTCCCACTCTTCGGCAAATCTTTTGAACTGTAGGGTTGTAAACTGCATGCAATTGTCAGAAATAACTTTGTGTGGACTACCATACACTGCAAAATGACTCTTCATCTTAATAATGACAGTACTGGATGCTAGGTTAGGAAGTAAGTCAATCTTGAACCAGTTGGAGTAAGAGTCTACTAATACCAAATACTGTTGACCATTCCACTAGAAAATGTCTGTGGCTACTGTTGACCAAGGTAGTTCCAGAATCTGGTTTAGCTGAAGTGGTTCCTTCTGTTGATGTGGCTTAGTACTATTACACAAGAACAAGATGAAAGTGCTCTCTCAATATCTTGTGACAAAGAAGGCCTCTCGCCCTTCTTTTGGTAGAATCGATTCCTGGGTGACCAAGATTGTAATGTATGCTGGTTGCCAGGACTTTGGAACAATTACTTTCAGACCTTTCATAATGATACCTTTCTCAGACAAAAATCTCACATCTGTATGGAAAATAAGGTTGCACTTCTTGAGGTAAACTCGATTGCTTTGATGGCCATTCTTGATTGATAAAGTGGTTAAGCCTTTGTAAAACTGGATATGTGGCTGTGTGATCTCTCACCTCATCAAAATGTGTGGAAGAAATATTTCTCACTTCCATGACTTCAAAATCAAGGTTCTCATTCTAATCCTGTTTTGTGGTGTTTTGGGGTGATCTGGATAATGTATCAGCAAGATAAAGAAGTTTGCTTTTCTTGCAGACAAGTCTGAAATTATACTTTTGCAATCTCAGCATCATAAATTGCAGTCGGGCTCAAGCTGAATGCCTACGCTTTCTCAAGATTATGACTAAAGGTTGGTGGTCTATTTCAAACTGGATAGGTCTACCATAAATATAATCATGGAACTTTGAACGTGCAAACACAGTTGCCAAAAGCTCTTTCTCGATTTGGGCATACTGCATCTCAGTTTGGGTAAGAGTTCTCAATGCATAGGCAACAGGTTGATCCTCTTGTAGAACAACTGCACCAAGACCAATTTTCGAAGCATCACAGGAAATTGTAACTGGTTTGTGAACATCATATTATCTAAGAGTTGGTGGACTAACAATTCTCTGTTTCAGGGATCGAACTGGAGCTCAGAAAGATCAATGACATGGGAAAGGCTGTGTGAGTATGCGTGTAGTGACGGGGTTAGGGGCAGGTAAGTGGTAAGTGTGGAGATTGGGATATCTGGGGGGGTAGGGGGGGTGGGAGTTAGGGTTAGGGGGGTTAGGGGTGGGTTTAGGGTTAAAGGTTAGGAGAGTTAGGGTTGGTGGGGGGTTAGGGGTGGGTTAGGGGAGTTAGGGGTAAGGGGGCGGGGGTTAGGAGTTAAGTGAGTTAGGGTTAGTAGGTGGTGTGGGTAAGGTTAGGGTGTTAGGTTAGGTGTTTGGGTGTGTAAGTTGTTGTGTGGTTGTGTGTGTGGTTTGGGTGTTGTGTGTGTTTTTGTTTTAATTGTTGTGTGTGTGTGTGTTGTTTTTGTTGTTGTGTTGTGGTGTGGTTATTGTACCGGGTGATTTTGTGTTTGTGGTTTTATTTAGATTGTCGTGTATGTGGTGGGTGTTGTTGGTGATGTGTCGTTGTCGTGGTTGTGTGGTGTGTGGTTGTTAGATTATTGAACCGTTTCAGGACATCAAATGCTCTTTGGTGTTGCTCTAACCAGGACCAGGATGCATCTTTATGTGTCAGCTCTCTGAGCAGTGGTGAAAGTTGGCACAAGTCTGGAATACACTTGCCTAGGTAGTTGACCATGCCAAGAAAACATTGCAGGACTTGAACATTGTCTGGAGCTGGCATGCGGGAATGGCTGTTTGTTTTGAAGGGTCTAGTCATAAGCCTGTACTGGTAAATAAATGACCGACATAAGTAACTTCTTGTAGCCTGAACTTGCATTTCTGTGGATTAAGCTTAAGATTCACTTGATGTGCCCTTTCCAGAACTTTTCTGAGGTTTCTGTCATGCTCTGCTTCATCATGAACTCCTACCAGTATGTTGGCTACTATAATAGCACAAGGATACCCAGAAAAAAATTTCTGCATTGCACGGTGAAAGACTTCACTTGCAGAATTTATAAAAAAACAAAACAAATAAACTGATAGAAAGAGCACACACGGCTGGTGATAATCTCCAAAATGTTTATGTATATTGCAGAATTTATCCCAAATGGCATTCTCAAAAATCTGTACCTGCCAGAGTACTGAAAGTAGTGAGCAGTGATGACTTTTTGTCAAGATGAATTTGCCAAAATGAATTTTTTGCATCTAGGACAGAGAAGTTGTTGCATTTGGCATCAAGGCTGCAACATCTTCTCTTGTGCGCATTGCATGATGGCGTCATTTTTGCACTTTGTTCAAATCTCATGGATCAATACATATTTTGATGTCATGTGAGCTTTTCTTGTGAGCTACCACCATGGAAGATACCCATTCAGCTGGAGTTTCAACTGGACAAATCACATCTTATCATACCATTTTATCTAATTTGGCTTTGACTCTGTCCTGCATAGCTATTGGAACTTTATGTGCTGGCCTGATAACTGGACTAACCTCTGGGTCTAACTTCATGGAGTACACAACTGGAAGTTTCCCTAATTTTTCTTCGAAAAGATCAGCATAGGTAGAAAAATGTACAGGACAAAATTAGAGTAGTGGTCTTTTAAGCTAATTTGGTGGACTTCCTTGAATGAAAGCAGTCCCATTTTCAATCTGTCTCTGAGCCCTAATAATGACTGGACATGCCTCTTGACCACATAAAATGATAAGTTGCAGCTTCTTCCAGCAGAGTAACATGAAAGCACTACTGAGCCTTCTGTTTGAATTTCTTCACTTCCATAAACAACAGGCTTCACACACCTTGCCAAACCAAGCCTTTCACCATGACACACTCCAGCAAATCTTTCTGCTGACATAACATTGCACTTGGAACCTGTATCAGCTTTGAGCTCTATGGGTTTTCCATTTATCTGAGCAGTACAAAATACTTCGTTATTTGCCCTTAACTCAACTGCATTAACTGTTTCATGAAGCACTGACACACCACCAATATAAAGTGTAGGGTTGCAGCTCTCTAATTGATCAACTTGTTTTTTAAAATGTTCCCTTCTAATAAAAGAATGTGTGCCTTTTGATTTACAAAAACTTTTAAAATGTTTCTATTTATTGCATTTCTGGCATTGTTGACCAAAAGATTTTTTTTTTCCCTTTTAGATTCATGACTTCCACCACAAGTATGACAGTTGGCAATGAAACTAGATTGTGGTCCATGCTTTGAGTTTGCTAACTCACTCTTATATTTCACTGAGACTGTGCAAACTCTGGAATTTACTAAAAAGTTCGGGGGTTTATAGGGGGTACAGTTGCTGCCATGTGCTTGGGCCTGTTTCTTATAACCACGTGCTGCATATTATCAACATGAGCTTTATCACTGTACCTTCTAGAGCTATTCTCATTTGTAAGCATATTTGTGTGCTTTTCTGTGAGCTCGTATATCTGACAAATCTTGACAACCTTATTCAAAGTTAAATCACTGTCACGAAGCAAAATCTTTTTCACAGCATCATCTTTAATACCACACACAAGTCTATCCTTTATCAACTAATCCCTTAAATGTTTAGTCTCGCTACAGGTTAGCGCTGGGGTGAGTTCAATAAGAAATAATCAAATAAAGCAGTAACAAACCCCAGAATAAGCAGGTACAAATCCTCATATGACAAAATCCAGTGGAATGAACGTCAAACAGCTAGGCAACTAGTACCAATATACTGTTTATTATGATATAAAAAGATAAGCGCTTTCGCTACTCAGCTTCTTCAGATCTATAACAATTCTACTCTGGAGATGCAGCCATATATATATTAAATTAATAAGTGGCAATCAAACAATTAACATAAGAGCTCATTTAAAGGGGTGTCCACATTAATATAACATTGCTCTCAAGTTTATATAAAAATGTGTATAAGAAATGTACTGTAAAAGTTAATAAAACCACTACTCAAACTTTAAAAAATGCAGGACTAAATATTAAAAAATACATACAAAAGTATATATATATATATATATATATATAGATCTGGGCAGACATTAAAGTGGCATTGATATCAATTGATAAGCATAAATACATTATTTCAATAGTCTATGACTTCATGATATACTAAGTTGTATGTTGTAGGTATATATATAGAAGTATATAGAAAAAATGGAACTAATGTCTATTAGTGTTTCAGAAATCTATAACGTGTATATTGTATGTACATGACAATTGTGAAAGATGAGCATCAAAAAACATAATGAAGCCACTACTCAAACCATCAAATGTGCAACAATGCATATTAAAACAAATGAATAGAAAACATGTATAAGTACAAGAATGCAGAAGGTGGTAAAATATTACTCTAGCATTAACTAGTAGCCATAAAATTATGCAAATTAATTGAAAAGCTAAGGGACCTATAAAATAAATATACCCCATCACTTCAGGTTTTCTAACATTATTTTATGTTCCTTCTTTGTCTCAGTCTTGGTCTCAGGGACACTCTCTCATTGAGACCCGAACCTTTATCAGCTTTCAATAATAGTATCCATTCAGTTTCTTTGCCTTCGGTGTATGTTATAACATCACCACCTCTAGGGTTCGGATGTATCACCTCAAGGGCTTTAAAGGTGAAAGTATGTGAGGTGTTCGTCATCATGACATGCTTTGCTAAAGCATTGTGTGCAAAGCCCTTCTTCATATGATAGATATGTTCTCTCATTCGGTCCCTAAATGGGCGATTAGTTTTCCCTATATAAAATGAAGAACATATCTGACATGTAGCTAGATAAACAATGTGTGGTGTCATACAATCTGCTTCAGCAGAGGTGGAGAAATACTGTCTCAAGTCTGGGTGATAGAAGTGAGGTGTGCTATCAATGTAACAACAAAAATTACATCGTCCACATGGTTTAGTAAAACCACTGCTCTTGTCCAATCTAGTATTGGTAGTATAACAAAGTTTTCTTTTCAAATTCTTTTTGTTTTTATACAAGAACTTGGGATGGTTACCCACTATAGTTTTAAGGACATTATCAACTAGTAATATATCCCAATGTTTATGCATTATCTCTCTCCCTGAGACCAAGACTGAGACAAAGAAGGAACATAAAATAATGTTAGAAAACCTGAAGTCATGGGGTATATTTATTTTATAGGTCCCTTAGCTTTTCAATTAATTTGCATAATTTTATGGCTACTAGTTAATGCTAGAGTAATATTTTACCACCTTCTGCATTCTTGTACTTATACATGTTTTCTATTCATTTGTTTTAATATGCATTGTTGCACATTTGATGGTTTGAGTAGTGGCTTCATTATGTTTTTTGATACTCATCTTTCACAATTGTCATGTACATACAATATACAAGTTATAGATTTCTGAAACACTAATAGACATTAGTTCCATTTTTTCTATATACTTCTATATATATACCTACAACATACAACTTAGTATATCATGAAGTCATAGACTATTGAAATAATGTATTTATGCTTATCAATTGATATCAATGCCACTTTAATGTCTGCCCAGATCTATATATATATATATATATATATATATATACTTTTGTATGTATTTTTTAATATTTAGTCCTGCATTTTTTAAAGTTTGAGTAGTGGTTTTATTAACTTTTACAGTACATTTCTTATACACATTTTTATATAAACTTGAGAGCAATGTTATATTAATGTGGACACCCCTTTAAATGAGCTCTTATGTTAATTGTTTGATTGCCACTTATTAATTTAATATATATATGGCTGCATCTCCAGAGTAGAATTGTTATAGATCTGAAGAAGCTGTGTAGCGAAAGCGCTTATCTTTTTATATCATAATAAACAGTATATTGGTACTAGTTGCCTAGCTGTTTGACGTTCATTCCACTGGATTTTGTCATATGAGGATTTGTACCTGCTTATTCTGGGGTTTGTTACTGCTTTATTTAATCCCTTAAATCACTGAATATGCACATTTTAGCTTTATTTCTCATTTCACTTACATATGCTGCAAGATTTTCACCAGATTTTTGATCCATTGTGTAAAACAAATGCTTTCCATAGTAACATTTGTCTGGGGGTTACACATTTCTCTAAATTTACATTGTAGCAATCAGGGTCCCCCCTTGTCACAGCCTGTACAACAATAAGATGGTTTCCCCTCTCCAGTGTAGATAGCAGGTATATACACAAATGAACATTCCCTTTCTATGGCTTCTGACCCAGCTAAATTAAATAGGATAAATGCCTTTGTATGGTCATCTTTATCAGAAAATACAGCCTGTATGAATATGTCGTACTCTTGCTCAAACACTCTCCAGTTCTCAGCAATATCACTGTCAAACACAAGTGCACTGGGTTTTCAAAATCCATCTGCCATGCCCACAAAGTATGCACAGACACACTGAAAAATATACCCTTGCAATTATGTATGAACAAACTATTCTGTTAGCTTGTAATAACATTCAAATGCACAATAAACTCTTTGAAATACTGTACTTGCGAAATATGCTCTGTAATGGCTGTATTCTGTGAAATATGCCCTGTAATGGCTGTACTTTTATGAAATAGTTTTATGGTAACACTGCACAAACATGCAAACACTTTATACACTACTGATAACTCAGATATCTTTGCTTAATATGAAAAGAAATGCTTTATGAAAATGTAGTCGTTTCCTCTTATTTTATTTGTTTTATGCAATTTGGACTTTATTTCAAATATTTTTGTAGTAATTTGAATATTTTTATCAATATTATACATATCAGTTTATGCGAATATCATTTAGAATGTTTTGCATGCCTCATTTCATATTTTGCAAAAAAGAAATAGTGCTGAGCAAGTTTTAATACCTGAAATTCATTTTTGACCTGTTTTGTAAAGTGTGCACATTTTAGGGATGATTCAGTCTTGTATATTCCACCAGTCCCAAGCAAGTGCCTTAAGTTGTTTTAGCCATGCCACCTCTAACTTCCTGCCCTTTAGACATGCCAGACACCATGTCACTCGGCCCTCTCTGTCATAGATGACAAGCAGACAGGGCATTTTGTTTAGATGCTTTAATATATAGAAACACATCAGGATGGATAGCACCATCATAAAATACAAATGAACTGGACAAGACAGAGCTTACATACATACATGCTTACATCTCAACAGCTTACTACAAAATGGCAGTCCAGCTTGCATGTGCTCAGTATTTATACACTTCTGCACAGCCTTGGATAGCTTCTTAAAGGTACATGCACACACATTGATCTACAACACCCATAACCTGTATATGGCCTCCATGCTGCAGCTACCTCAGCTATAAATGTGCATATGTCTGTCCCTACCATGGTCTAGGGTATCACTGGAGTCTATCACATTCCATAGTGTAGCATATCCGTGGCACCTACTGTGTTCCTGTCCTTATCCAAACCTTTAATGTTGTGCATATCTTTGCCTGCCCACTGATTGTAATTGGTAGTTTACTTTCCTCAACAATCACTGGCATACAGCTGTTTCTGTTCTCCTTATGTGTCCTCATGTCTTATGGGGGGGGGGGGTAGTTGGTTTAAGTTGAGCTAAGAATGATAACCTGCTGCAGCCACCCAGGGCCATCTGCTGACACCTACTGGAGAGCAGGTGCCCCCCAGCATCGCATATATAAATGATGAAGACTCAGGTATCACACCTAGATGAATGAATAAAAGTTCATGGTATGGCCAACCTTCACATGTCTCAGAGTGACATGCACCAGGTTAGTAACACTAGTGAGTAAATATTCAGCAGCAGCACACATGCGGGCAGTTTTTATATAGCAGTGCTTGTGTTTCCCAAGGGTATGTAAGATGTGTACTCACAAAGGAATGGTAGTGGTGACATGTATTTTTCTATATCTATATGTTATGTACCACTGTTTGCTGGCACAACACAGGGCCTCACATGTGCCATGTATACTGAGATTCACTCTGTCCTGTCTTGTATATATCCACAGGGCAAACTGCACTACAGTGACAACTGTACAGACAGGGTCAGGCAACAGGCTGATGTCAGCACCACTGTAGGGTCTGACAATGACACAAAGACACAGGCTGAGTCACAGACAAGTGACACACACGGGCACTGTCTAGCTACATTCTAGGTGGACCTTCACCCATTGTCCAGGTTGAAGGTATAGCCTCAACCACACTTGAGCTGCAGGTTGCAGAGCATGAGTGTTTGTAATCTGTGGGTAGGAGCTCAACCATGACTGAAAGCACCAGCACTGGTTCCCAAGTGACTTCTGTATCTAAGGAATTTATTCATCTGATTCACATAGACCCACCATATGAGAGGCTGGCAAGGGATTCCGCTGCCATTATGTGTCACAGCCAGTCGCTGATATCCCAGAGGCACAGTGACTCAATCAGTAGATATGCGGGGCACAGTCTGCTGCTACCCATTCTGATATAGACATGACTGAGGTGGTGTGTGGCCCCCATGATGATGTCATCTATTACTACAATGCCTTGACCTGGCCATAGAGTCCAGGGACAGTACCATGCTATGTTTCATAAAGCCTATGATGTCACATGCTGCTGCCATTTCCACCTCTACAGTAAGGACAGCAAGTTCTGATTTAACTGCTCTGTCTCTGTTTGGGGGGAGGGGGGGTAAGCAGATGGGGCAGTGGTTATCTCAAGTTCTGTTTTCACTGCTCTGTCTATGTTTGGGGGGGTAAGCAGATGGAGCAGTAGTCATGTTTCAAGGCCATCACAGGGTACACAATCTGATCTTTCAGATCTAGAAATATCTCACTCCACTATCCAACATCATGGGCAGAGACAGTTGCCAACTTCCAGATGCAGGACACCCTATCAGCACAGCACATACTGGACCAATTCCCATAGTACAAAATCTCTACCATAGGGGCTCTGTAGTCCTGCCACAACAAACCAAAGCAGTGGAGAAAGATCATGTCACATAATGGCACCTCATGTGGTCATTGTGTGTCACTCGCTTCCTGTCAGCAGGGAACTTTGTCCATAGCACAGAGCACCTTTTGCCACAAGACCTCCATCTCTGCTTCTGGTGACATGGCCCTCCCCAACACACTTTGTTTGTAATGCTATCATTATGAAATTATATCCCTTGGGACTTATACAGATGATGATGACTGTGCCCCTCCACCTTCACCAATGCGTGCTTTATATGGAGACATCTGATGCACAGTTTAACGTGACCATACATTGCTCAGCATAGCCATCAACTAACACTGCATGCAGCATGTTTGCCCTGCATACTGCATTATCATTGTGTTATCCTCATGGGCTCATAAAGTTGGACTAGGTGCCATCACATTACCACTACTGCATTGTACTATGTCTATCACTGTCTCAGGGTTGTGGTACAGCTGATGTTCACTGTCTCTTGGGCCCCACTGTCATTACTGGAAGAAGTTCTGTGCTGGCTGTGACAGGGAAAATTGTTGCAGGTCCACAGGTTCCCTTGATGCATGGATGGTCTACACACTTCCTAATAATCATGTTATGTATCATGCAGAATTCTATAAATATCTTCAAAGCAGTATATATATATATATATATATATATATATATATATATATATTTCGGCTTTCCCCAGTTAGGGGTCGCCACAGTGGATCACCTGTCCTGATTGGCAGTGGAGTTTTACGGTGTCGAGTTGCCAGTCCGGCACCCAACCTTCCACGGAAGGCACACACATGCACACACTCACACCTAGGGCCAATTTAGAGTGTCCAGTCCACTTACAGCATGTCTTTGGGATGTAGGAGGAAACCGGACCACCCGGAGGAAACCCACGCGACCACAGGGAGGACATGCATGTGTGTGTGTGTGTGTGTGTGTGTGTGTGTGTGTGTGTGTGTGTATGTATACTTGCCACAGTGCTTTAATTTGCCAATTAAGTGGCCCTATAGAATTTCCTGTGCAGTGAGTAGCAATATAGATGACTTGTATGTCAGATGTGGGACAAAACGGCACTGCCACAATGTTATCCAAACACATTGCTTGCTAACTCCTATGCATAGTATACAACATGGCAGTTGATGGAATGGCAGCCCTTCTTACTGACTTAAAACTGACCACAAACATCACATTTTGCCTTTATTGCCTAATATATGCAATCTATAGCATGCACTGCTTCAGGGAGATGGATAATGTCATCAAAACATGCAGGCTGGTGGCCACCTCCCCTTTTGTGCTCAGGAAAACAGACATTCTAATCTATATGTGCAGTTGTCATATTGAGAAATGTACCATCTCGAGGAGTTGCATATTCCATGTTCCAGTCTGAGGGGAATTTATAACCGAAAATAACAGAAGTGAATTATATTTAATACTGGATATATCACAAAGTTGATCTGTAATTTAATAAACCCAAGATCAATACATTTTACTGCAGCTAGTGTCTTAGTTTTAATCTGTGTGATAACTTTGAGCCTCTGGTAACAAAAAGCAAGTTATACTTTTGTACAGCACACTCCTTACTTAATCTTGAAATGACTGCTCACGTTGCTTATTTATCACAGTGTCACTCCTTTATGGAATTTTCAGTGTTCCATGTAAGGAAAGTATTTCCTGTAGTGCTTCATCTCTTCATAACTAATAACTTACTTTGTTATATGAAAAGGTCTTACAAAATGTCATTCTTTTGCATTTATGTTTTATACAAATTTAATTTTATTTTAGAAAGTAAGTGGACCAGACCACTGTGGCCCCTTTTTAGTAATAACTTAGTTGCAGAAGATGAAAAGTTAAGTTTAACATCAATATAAGAAAATTATGCACAAAAAACACAGAACTGTAAAATACAGTAATGAGCAGTTAGCAGAAATTTACAGGTATCAAAATAAGGCAAAAATTAACATACATACACACACACACACACACACACACACACACACACACACACACACACACAGACATATATATTTATATATCTATATACAGGTCTACTTCTAAATTTCAAAGTTTCAAAATGTCGACTTTCTTATGGTCAAGACCATAAGATCAAAGTTTTGAAACTTCGAACCATTTGAATGGAGATCGCCATACAGTGTGGAACAGTATATTTACCACTTTTCTCACTGCAGTGTGATCTTGGAATCAGTATATTTAATTAGCAGGAAGTGTGGGGTGCAGAGGGGCTTGCCCCCTGCAAAAATGTTAAAAAAAATGTTTTTGTTTTTATTTTTTTTATTTAAATTCCAAAGTTTCAAAACTTTGATCTTATGGTCTCGACCATAAGAAAGTCGACATTTTGAAACTTTGAAATTTAGAAGCAGACCCATATAATCACATACTGGAGCTATCCATTGGAGCTATATATTGGACAGTTGGAGCTTTTCTCCATGGGACTCCACTGGAAAGGGTTTTTTGACTAAACCCAATCAGGCAAACCCAGTAAACAAAAGCAAAATAAAGAAATAAAGGAAAAATAACATATGGGGTAAGTCATTCTATTGACAGGAGTTTCTTTAGCTGCTAATTGACTGAAGAAATTATACCAAAGTACCTTTCAGTGGCAGTGAAGTTTTACCTTTTCTCCACTGTTATGCAACCTCGGTGTAGATGTATATAATTTTGGTGAAGGGGCATCGAGAGTGCAGGGGGGTTGCTCCCTTCAAAAAAAGTTTTTGTGATTTGCCAAAAGGAGTTTTGCCTTAATGCTTTTGATCTATCTGCAGATGAAGAAACAGCTGTGATAGTTCAATATGTATCCTATACATATACATATATATATATATATATATATATATATATATATATATTATATATATATATATATATATATATATAGAGAGAGAGAGAGAGAGTATGTGTGTGAAAAAGAGAAGAATACATAATACTACTTATTTGAGGTCTTCTGCAGGAAATGCTGAACAACATATATAAACACAGAATGAGATAAGTTGCAAGTCAAGTGCATCTGCGTTTGTTGCTCAAGATGCACATTAAGCTGGGTGGTGAAGGAAGTACAGTTAGGGAGCTGATGGAGGGTGCTTCAAAGTGAGGGTCATATAGGAACAGGTAGCAGAGCTCTGTTAGTGCAGGCAAGTGAAAAAAAAATGGAATGGTAAGTAACACGCCCCTACAGTCAGAAGAGCTGTGAGGCCTGAAATGTTTTATGGCTCAAATTAGTTGATACAAGGCCTTGCACACTGCTACATGCAGGGTGTTTGATTGCAAGGCAATGAGGGTACCTCCTGCCAGCTCAAAGAATAAAGTTGTGGATGTGATTCTGTATTGTTTTTAGCAGATTTGTATTTGAGGCTTAGCCATTGATAGGAATGCATAGTAAAAGGTGAGTAGATGTAATCCTTTGCCGATGGCAGTCCTGCCTTGTTTATTAAGCAGGATGGAAATGCTGTCACATTTATAGAGCACTAATGACACTTCATTTCTAACACTGTGGATATAATATCAAAAAGTACGTGTTCATAATCTGGTCTTGTAAGGTTCCAGATGCCATGACATAAGCTCAGCCATTTACTTTCTTCTAATTTCACTTAACCTTTACAAATCCATCAATAATAATGTTTATGGAAATCATGTAGACTACATATATTATATTAACTTTTAACATATCATATATGTCTTATATCAAGTTACAACTGTTCACTTTTAAATTCGTGCTGTCATCCTTCGCTACCATACTGAGGCGTCCAAGACACTCCTGGCTGCATACTATGAACTACATTTATATTAGTGCTATTATGAATGTTGTTCCACAAAGTCTCACTACATACTTATACTATATGTAGAAATACAATACCATAGGAGCTGCATATAATGTTGGAATATTCTACTAAACTGAAGACTGGTCTGTGTGTTACTGGGGCTTGATAATATGTTTTGTTGTTTAAATGCTGGTGACTCCCTATATTCTTCTTATATAGCCAAAATCTGGAATTCCCTGCCTACATCCTTAACCCTAGAAGCATCCCTTTCTAAATTTAAAATAACTCTCAAATCTTACCTCAGCATAAAATGGCTATGTCCCTGTTCCTCACCAGAATAATACTTGTACCATGTCTACACTATTGTAATTCTTGGCTTAACATATACCTCATGTTTTATCCTCATAAAATTGTATACCACAACTGAAGAATGTTGGCATATCTGTGTTATTCTGCACTATGTAATGTTATTTACATACTTATTGTCAACTGTACCTCGCTGATGCTTAATTCCTTTGTGTGTGCCCAACTACATACCTAATGGGCCTAGTTGAAATATGTATCCTTGAATTACCGGGCCTCCACTGAAAATGGACATATATCCAGTTGGACTATCCCGGTCAACAAATGCAAAATAAAATAAATAAAATAAAAATGTGGCTATGTTTGCATGACTAACTTGAATATTTCACTGCTATACTTACTTTATTTGTTTGAAGCTATTCACCCTGGACCTCCTCTGAAACGGAACGTTGTGCCAAGCTAGACTTTCCTGGTAAACAAAATGAAATAATTTTATTTATCCTTTGTTAATTGAGTTAGTCCCACAAGCTGGTATTCTACATAACCACACATACTCCAATAAAAACTTACCAAATTCAGATGTCCTCCTTGACCTTTAACAATATTTCTTTTCTGAAACAAGAGTGCTCACTAGTTCTGATGTAACTTAGAACTATATTTTTAATACACTCTGGGTCTATATTACATCTGCAAAAGATGTATTCATCGAATACATCTTCTCAGAACAACCAATGAAAATCACTTCAGTGATCCACGGACGTTTTCCCACAGTTTGCAAACTTGCTCACCAACTATCTGGAACACACAATGGACTAGATCAAATCCAGACAAGTGGGGGGCTTCACCCCCCCCACAGACCCCAATGTGGGGGTCTGTGCTCTCCACCCCCCCCAACTATATGTACCAACTCTGAGATCACATTACAATGGAGAAAAGGGCAAGTTTAGGTTAGTGGGCAAGTGTTCTGAACTGTGGGAAAACTTCCATGGTTCACTGAAGTGATTTTCGTTGGTTGTTGTTTGCAAAAGACTTATCCAATGAATACGTATTTTGTGGACATAATATAGACCCGACACTATCCATCTTTATAGTCACATCTAAACACTGAAGTTAATTTAGATTTACTTGATGAGTAAATCTAAAAAAGTAATGTGCTGTATATAATCCAAAAATTGCATACGTTTTTTTCTCTACTACCTGCCCATAAAATGCATATATCATCTAGAAAATTAGCATACATATGACACCAAACACTTAAAGGGGAGTCCAAATAAAATTCCATTCCCAAGTAAGTAAAAACAAATTAACAAATGTGGCATGTGTAAACAATGTCCTTACATAATCATAAAATCAGAATAAATTTAAATGTGTTAAATGATCAAATATCTATTGGCCCAGTGTTTAAAATGAGGTCAGCTAGACTCTAGAATGTTTGATTATATATGCATGTCACCTTTTATATAATAAATATTAGCACTTAAATTATAACGGTAAGATTGTTAATAGCTTATTGATTTATTTGGGAATAATAAGTGCAATTTTCCATAGCTGCCCCAGTCTCAGGTTTTCCTTATTTTATCAGGTGTGGCTCATTTTTAATTACAATTGAATCACTGTGTGGGTAAATGTTTACATATTTTGCATATTTTAATAGGCTGCTGTATCTATTTACTTAAGGTGTTTTTTTCTCTGGAACTTTAAGAGAGGCAGTGTTTTATTAGCTAATTGATTTTAATGGACAACAATTTCATTGCTGAGGTTATTTAAATCCTAGATTGTGAGTTCAGGTTTACTTGTAATTAAGTCTGAAATGTTAAAGGATGAAATCGCTAAACTAAACCATATGGTTGTGGAGTGTTTTTCATAATTTTTTCTCTTTGGAACATTTCCTTGATTTGTGCTTTATTTATTTTATTTTTTTCCTTTGGAACTGTGTATTACAAGGGCTGCTAGTGTACAGTATGTTTCTGGTTATAAATGTTATTACCTGCATATTTCTGGGTTTGTTTTTTTTTTTTTTTTTTAAATATATCTCTGTTATAAGTATAGTTTTTCTTTCAAATATGCTTCACTCTACTCTCCAGGAATGCTGGGTTTACTGAAAGGAATTTGTCATCTCTAACTCTCTACAGGTCACAACTGAAGCAGTCAGTGTTAACTAATAAGCTTCATCTTATATTTATGGCCATAAAGGAGTATCTCAGACTTTCTGGCTAGAGAAATCAATAGGCACAGTTATTTGGTCAGGAGATTAATTTACAGGTTCCTAGGTTCATAGGTAGGTACTAGGCTATCTGCCCGAAGGCATTTATAAGCCTAGCCAGAATGTGTTGGCATTCGCCACCCCCTTAAATTAGTTCCCTGTTCCTCTGTCCATTTGGTTACACTTAAATGTAAACATAATTTTCTTTTACTTCCTTTGCTATTAACTAACTGCACTCTATAAATACCTTAGTATCAGTCTTAGAGATAATATAAGCCTTCCAAAAGTCACAGATCCTCTGATGGAACTTGATAAAGCAAACAAGAAGTTATATGGCGATGACTTATTTTGGAAGCGTATAGAAAGAATCTGGACTAACCTGTTCAATGATATGAGAAATACTATTTGTAAATCAGAGTTCAAAAAGAAACTTAATATAGTTACCATTTCTGAGCTAACTGTCCAGTCTGAAGGGAAGAATACATACATTTATTGTGGAAGTGTTTCAGACGGAAACACTACGTAAGCACAAAACTAATAGCAGGGTAACTGTCAGGTTAATAGAGGATATAATAGGCATTGTTAATTTGCATGTGTTAGGGGCCTGGCCAAATCTGAACCAGTGGATTTATTTTTGAAAACAACATAAGGATGTGTCCTTGATAGCTTATCACCTGCAAATCTGGTTAGTCTGCTAAATGCCTGCCTTAGTTTTATGAGGTATGCTACTGGCATGTTTTAAGGGCAAATGCATAAATAAAGCTGAATGGAATAAATTACTGAGATGCTGATATATATATATATATATATATATATATATATATATATATATATATATATATATATATATATCTGTCAGATTTCAGACCCACATCAAATGCCACCACCAGCAGCAAAATAACTTTAATAAATTCCAGTGCTTGTATGTCTCTTGCTACAGTCTAAAATAAAGAGTACTCTGATGATGATTATATGCCCAGGAATGAAAAGCATGGCCATTGCTTTGGATGCCTTTGTTTAAAGGCCAGTTTAAATTAACCAGTCTTCAAGCACAAGAAAGCAGAGCAGAGGAGTTGCTGAGATGTAACTGCTGAGACTGAATTAGCAGAATATACAAGGATCAAGTTACCAATGTATTGTATAATCTTAACTATGCCACAATGTGCAGATATTTTCTTCTATAAGTCAGTAAACAATAGAGTTCCCAGCACTGCTCCTTGAGACATACACCAGAAGATTAGTTGAGATGATACTAATCCTGCCCCCATACAACAATTTATGTTCTATCTGCAATATAGTTAGTAAATATTTCAGTGATGTATCTGTGACAGGACTTTGGCTGAGGTAGGACACTAGCATTTACTATTACTAGGAGCTAAACTGAGGATGTTAGAAATCATGGGTATGTGATGGTACGTGCAAAATATTTGTCTGTTATAATACATCCAAGTTACATGAATGGTTAACCTTAACATTACAGGAAACAATAGATAATGATTATATGTGTGTAGTTACATTCACAAAATGCATAAATCAAAAGATATGCATACATGACAAAAAGGTAAAGTACTTCAAAAGTAATTTTAAGAAGAAAATTGAATAGTGAAAAATGTCCATATTGTGCCCCTTCGTGAAAGAAGTGGCCTGGTCAGCACTGATAAATGGCACTATTCATATTCATGTAGATATCCTGCTCTTCATCATATACAGGTGAACAGTACATATAGAAAAAATGGGAAAAAGGGGGCTGATGATGATGATGATGAGTACGAATCTCAGCACTTCTCTCAGACCACAAAATTGTCATAATGTCCTATGTGGAATGCCCAAACTGAGCAAAGCACAACAGCTTGCCAAACTTTGTCATCCCACAGCATACAATCATTCCAAAGATCCCAAAGAAATCTTCCAAGAGGCAACTTCCAAGTTTTTTTTTGCTGGGGCATAAAGTTGAGATTGCTCTCAAATTTAATTAAATGCATTTCCAGAATAACCCTACTTAACAGCGCTGGACAGATAAAGATGAATATGGGTTTAAAAGGCAGGAATGGAATAGCTAATAAAATACTAAAAATGTTTTGGACTACACTTTGCCTTTGATGGCAAAATAGGTTATTAATGCATACAGATGTGTTACAGTAATGGAATACATATTAGGAATTTAAATATTCTGTCATGCTGATATTGCTGGTCTTCCAATATGAAAATGAAATATAGGTGGCGCTGCTGCTCTTTTTCTCATTGTCTCAGACCCCAGAGAAAAGTGTGAGGACTGTAATTATGAAGAAGAAAACTGCAAAAAATAGCTTATGTTCCAGACTAGAACTGCAACTAATCCTTTACAGAATTGCTGTAAAAGTATATATATATATATTGGTAAAAAACTACTAAACTGAAAGGAAGGGTTATCGAATGTTTCAAAAGCTGGTACAAATAATAAAACATGTACTTGCAGTATTAGTAATGAGGGCACTGAACATGAGGTGCTTCAAGAGATAGAAAAATAATGCTAACATATATAGTAGGTGGTACTAGGGGGTAATACTTACGAAAAGAAAATTACATGAAAATTAAACATGGAGGTAAGAATAGTAAGCATGATATAATCAGAAGCTTTACATCATGTTTTATCCAAAAAAGACTGAAGGATGTACCATAGAAATGGATTTCATATAAACCTACATATTTTTGACATCCAAACAGATGTACTAAACATTGCTTATTCTGTGACTAGATTAAAAATAAAATTATGGGCAAAGAAGCATAGACTGAGGTTTTTATGAACCAGTGATGAAACAGGATGGTGCAGTGGTGCAGCAGTAGCATTGACACCTCCCAGCAAGAGGTACTCTGGTTTGATTTTTGACTGAGGTACCTTCTATGTGGAGTCTGCATGTCCTCCATGCGTTTGTGTGGGTTTGCTCCAGTTTCCTCCCATGTTGAAAAGACATGTATATGGAGCATTTCTCCCCAGGCCTCTGCTGAAAATTGGCTTTGTTCCAAGTCAGACTTTCCTGGTAAACAAGTGTTAAATAATTAAAAATTATTCAGGAACTTGGAACACTTGAGTCCTTACTTTAGAAGAAACAATCATGCAATAATAAATTGGAAGAAACATTCATGTAATATTAAAATTAAAGCAGGTTTCTTATAGAACGTGTTTTTATCAATAAAGAGATGTAAAAGTACTTTCATACATTTGTTTAAAAGGGAGAGTTATCTCACATTAAATATATCAGAGTGCTTAATTGTTTAAGAATAATATTGGCTTCAAAATATGAACGATTAGTGATTCAGTGAAAGCTACTAAAAGAGATGAAATTAGCAAATTGTCAGTATAGCACTAACATTTATTCTATACTGGGGTTTTCTGAAGTTGTTGCAAAACAAGAACTATGTTACAATACTTTCATACTTCCGTTTACATTGTCCTCATTTGCTTATTTATTTATTTATTTATTTACTTAATTATTCTGTCATCTGCTGAGTTTATTTGATGGGACATTATGTGTTTCTGCATCTCAGGTGCAACAAATAAGCAAAATTAATAAAATTATAACTCATTCCATACCTTTCAGCCCAAGAACTTGGACCAAAGCTCCAAAGGTAGTGGTGTTTCCATATTCATAAAGGATGAACACACCTCTAGACTGGTAGCCCAACATGATGCATCAGAGATACTTCAGGTGCAGCTAACATTGGGTAAGACAGCGATTTGGGTCGTAGCCTGCTATAGGTCCCCAACTATGACCCAAGACTCACACTCCACATTCCTAAGTATCCTGGAGAATATTAGAGTCTAACCTAGCACACTCACACTAGGCGACTTCAAGTACCCCTCCATTAACTGGGAAAACTACTCATGTACCAATACACTTGCCCAACGTTTCCTGGAATTCAGCTAATTTTTACTCCCTCTAGAGGTAGCAACATTCTTGACCTGATCATTACTAACATGGGTGACCATTGCTCTGTACCAATAGTGAACTCCTTCCTGGTTAAATCTGACCACAAACTAATCACCTTGGAAATCCACATCCCTCCTACCCCACCCCACCCCACCCCCGCAAAGGTAACCACCATGAAAAACTTCTCCAAAACTAACTTTGGGCTCCTAAAACCAGAGGTGGCTAAATTCACGGCGCCCATGCAATTTGAGAACAGGTACATGACCTCCGAATCCTACACTAATGCCCTGTACGAACACGTACACAAATGCATGGATCTCGCCATACCCAACAGAACCAAGATGCTCTCCTCCAAAAAAAGGAAGCCAATCAGGTGGTACTCTGCCATAAACAAACTCTACAACAGAAGGAAGAAACTGATGAGAAATAAGGTGAAGTCCCAAGCCTGGAAAAACTCCCTTATTAGCCTCAACAAAAAGTTGAGATCCCTCATCAAATCCTCTAAAGCTAGCTATGAAAGCAGAATTGCAGCACATAGTAAAGACAACCACAAGGCCTTCTATAGTTATGTAAAGAATCTCCACGGCAGTACCCAGATTTGCTTAAAGCTGTTGCACAATGGCACCTCCTATACCAAGTCAACAGATATTGCCAATGTACTAGCCGACAGACTCAGTGCCAACTTTACCCCTCTCTCCCCCACCAAAGGACCAATCACAATACCAATAGATTGCCAGACACCCAGTATTACTGCTGCACAGGTTAAAACAGCACTGTCCAAGGCCAAGAATACAGCTTCTATGGGACCTGACAATATCCCTGGCTGTGTTCTACATGACCTACAGAGTGAACTGGTACCTCACCTGTGTGCCCTGTTCAACCACAGCCTCACCTCAGGCTTTTTCCCTACCAAATGGTGCACTGCTACAGTCATCCCTCTCCACAAAGGAGGAGCGACTACAGACCCTGTGAACTATCAACCCCATTAGCCTGACAAGTCTGATATGCAAAGCTATGGAATGCATCATCATGGACCTAATAAACAAAGATATAGGAACCTCCAAACTCTGGATCCCACACAGTTTGGTTTTGTGAAGGGTAGATTATGCCTGCTCAACCTGGTCGACTTCTTTGAGTCAGTCACCAGAGCTGTGGATGAAGGCAAGGTGGTTCATACAGCCTACCTTGATCTGGCCAAAGCATTCAATACCATTCCCCACTCAGGAATCATAGAAAAACTCATTAAGTTAGGCATCAACCCCTGTATCACTAGGTGGGTTGCAAACTGGCTCACAGATAGAACCCACAGTGTGAAAGTAGCTGACTCCAAGTCAGACTGTCGACCAATCAGGAGTGGAATCCCATAGGATTTGGTCCTGGGTCCTCTCCTGTTTGGTATCTACTTCTCTGAAGTCCAGGCTAACATGAAGGGACTCTGGCTGACAAAGTTCACAGACAATTGCAAATTGGGAGCCATAATTAACTCCCCAAGTGATGTTGACATCCTACAGAAAGGCCTCACTGAGACCAATGACTGGTGTCAGAACCATTATCATCATCCCCTTTGGGAAAAGCCCGGTTCCCATGAATTGCCACATCGATGGTAGTCCACTGAACACAGAAGGTGTCATAAGAGATCTGGGAACACAGGTTGACAGCAACCTCTCTTTTGACCACAACATTGCCACTGTAGTAAAAAAGTCCTTCTATGTGGCACATGTCATTACTAAGAAGTAAGAAAGAGGTCATTGTCTCCCTCTACTCTTCCCTCATTAGGCCAATGATTGAGTACAATGCCCCATTTGACATGTACCTCACTAGACACCTACAACAACTGGAGAGGCCACAAAAATACCCCACAAAGAGGATCTTAGGCCTTAAACACTTGTCCTATATGGACAGACTCAAAACACTCCAACTATTCTCTGTCTCATATAGCCTACTTAGAGGTGATCTCTGCTTGACTTACAAAGCCATGTCTGACCCACCTCTGTTAGAAATGCTACAGCTAAAGAAATCCCAATCCCTCCGCACTACATGCTCCAGAGAACTCAACCTCATTACCACAATCAAAAGAACAAGCTGGAGGGACAGGTTCATAACCCAGAGACTTCCCATGCTATGGAATAGACTTCCCATACATGTCAAGCGGAGCACCTCACTGGCCCTCTTCAAGAGAAATCTTGATGAGTGAATGAGAAACCGAAAATTCACCCCGGGGATCACTCCAGTGGCTCTACTTGACAGAGACACTGGGAACTAAGGTCGGGTGGCATGATGCCAGGGTAATCCTACGGGCTAGGCTTGTAAAGGCTCCAGGGACATTAGCCTAGTACACACCTATGAACCTATGAACCTATGAAAACACTAGATTTTAGAATAATGAGCATGCCTTGATAAACACAGTAAATGATTCTGAAAAGCACCTGCCATTTTCTTTGCTACTTCTGTAATGTCAATATGACTCCATAAATAGTTCACACTGTTGATAAACTGTCCATATGTCACATTCATTCATTCTTGGTTCATAGGTTCATACATAAATACTAGGTAATCAGTCTGTAGACCATTACATACCTAACTAATAACCAGATAGTGGCCATGGGATAAAGAACTCCAGAAAAAAAATTACAATACAGATTCTGAACATCACATGTCAACAAGGAGCAGTAAAAGAAGCCAAAGTTTGCTCTGAAAGCATTGCACCATGAAGTTCAATGTAGTACAGGTACCATCTAATCTGCTAGCAACTGTGGTTTAATAAGAGCCAAAGCACCATACAAAGGACCATAAGGAAAAACAGAAGGAGTATTTACCAAGCTGCCTTCATCTGTTACAGGTATTGCCAGTCCCATTGCAACAGTGCTGTCAGAGCAGACATTAGGAACTGCATGAACAAGTAGTTGGAGTAACAGAAACAATGATTCTATAGCCAAAGTTAGTCTGAGTGGTTTCACTGTGTAAAGGAAAGCTCAGACCAGGCCTGTTCATTTAAGAATTTAATAGCAGCTTTTCAGTACTTTATGGTTTGCCATTTTAGTGTTTATATACTGACTATTTGGACATGACTGCGCAAAAATTTGTGTCCCCTTCAGAGTTACACAAATCTGTGACCTTGGGTTTGATGGGACAAGAAGCAAGAAGTGCTGCTATATAAGCATCATACCATCTACTGACCCGTACCACTGCTACTAACCTAACTGCTACTAGGGGGAGAGAAGCTGCTACACAGGGCTTAGAGGCCAGGTAAAAGGAGACCATGAGGGAATTGGCTATCAGAATACCATGAAGGATTACATTACCAGGAACATAATAATCATAAGGTCTACTGCAGCATATAGAAATTAGATTACCGGGAAATAAGTGATCAGATTCTTTAATAGAAGTCCTCTACTAGCAAAGCATGAGTCTCAGTAGATCAGTAGATAGCCCCCTCACCTGTGGTGCAGAAGGTTGTGGGTTCTATCCCACATCAGCTAATTGAATTAATTTTTCAATACTGACACTATAGTGCAGTATAAGGGAGATTCTGCACTCCTAAGTGCATTATGCTACAGATGAGATGTTAAAGCAAGGCCACATCTGCCGGAATTGGTGGTAGGTCAGATGGATGTAAAAGATCCAGGTTTATATCACTACATTGAATGCAGACTTCATCGAAGCGCACATCATCGAACAGGCTTCATTGAACGCTGAAAATATTGAAACCCTCTTAATGGGAATTCCAAATGGGGACAGCACACTTTAAGGGTGTAGGCAAGGGGGCAAGCCCCCCTGTACCCCTCACATAGGGGGCTGCACCCACCACACCTCCCTGCTACTGAAATATACCAACTCCGAGATCATGCTACAGTGTAGGAAATGGAAATCTTTTGTTTCCGCACTGTAGTGCACTGAAGTGCAATCTCAGGAGTGGTATACCTAAGTGGCAGGGGGTGCATAAGGTGCAGGGGGTCTTTCCCCCCTGCATGGAGCAAGTTATCATTCATCTGCATTCCACAATTTTTTTTCCCACCTTCGATGTTTTCCCGTTCGATGATGTCAGTTCGATGATGTGCGATTCGATGAAGTCTGCGTTCGATGTAGTGATATACACCCAAAGATCCCATGGCACTCATCTATAAAAGTCTAAAATGTACATATTTGCAGGCACATATAAAACCATTTCTCTTACTATTTATCATTTTTCTTATGATATCCTTATTGCTTCCATCCACAACCATGATCTGATTGTTGTAATATATCTGCCACAACCCCTTTCCCTTTAAAAAATTCCATTCAGTCTTTCATTACAAATAATGCATATTACATAAGATGAAATCTTATTTACACTTCTCATATATTTTTATTCTTATTCTTTTAATATCCATACATAATCATATTCATATCTACACTTGTGTCATTAATAGTCTCAAAAATGCTCTTCGCAAACATTTTCCAGAGTTTCATCACTCCTTCACAGTTCATAAAAATGCTCTGTTGTCTCTTCCTCTCCACATGGCATATCCCCCTTTATTGGTAACTTATTTATTACTAATCTCCATAGGAAATCCTGACATTCTTCTATCTTGGTACACTACTTTTTCCTTATCTTAATAGGTTTAATCATTTCTTCTGGTAAAATTTTCCATGGAATTACATAATAATATTTTTTCACCTAATTATTATACTACATCCTTCTATAGTTTGCTATTTCATCATTTTTTACCTTCCATGTTAGTATTTTTATTGATATTTTTTCATTTGTATTGACATTATTTTTCTGTTTTGTTATTCTCATCTCTCAGAATTGTACTTATATTTAAATATTATCACTATTAATTTCTCATTCTCTTCCTTTGCCCACTTTATTCCACTATACAAGTTTAAAGTAGCAGAATAAACACCTACATTTACAAACACCAATCTGCACTATTCACTAGGTTTAATCTTGAACCCCATATGGAACAAAACACCAGTTGCACCATTTCTATTTCTTGTTTTACTGGATCTTATAAACATTTGATGTGCACTCCAGTTTTCTCATTATTACCAAATTCACCAGATAAACCTTTTTTTAATGCTAGCATCTGATAGAGTGGACTGTAGAGCAGATTACAGTTTGATAACTGAAAGTGTCTGGTTTTACGAGGCTGTCACCAGACTTTATTAGCCTGTTTTTGTATCATATGAAATATGAGAGGCTGTGTCTGCCTTTTTGGGGCTCATACCCCTTGAAGTAAATTGTGAATGCTTTATTAAAGATATTTTTCAGTCTGACTAGTCCTTAAGAAAGATTCTATCACCTGTTACATGCTTGTATCACATGTTAAGTGTCCTTATCAATGCTTGTATCACATGATATGTCCTTATTAATGTTTATATCATGTTACATGTAATGCAAGCATTGTTAAGGACAAGTCAGGCTGGAAAACATTCTGCAATCAAGCTTTCTTAATTTTCTTCATATCTTATCACTTGTCTACTATAATGCCCCTCTATGACCAGCCACAAAAAATAACACTAGCAAAGTGTATTACCATGTTTTTTTTCACATTCAAAATAGCTTCCAAGCATCACCCTGTAATCTCTCATCTCTAACTTTCATAATATTCACAACAGTTTCACACAAACCCTGCATGTATTTTTTAATGTTTTGTTCTTCCAGTTCACTAGTTCTAACTTGCAAAGCAACATTTTTTTAACATTTAAGTTACTATCAGAAAACAAGTAATTGCTCCATGGATAAATGTCCTTCTTTTTTATTACACAGTTCCAGAAATTTCATCATAAGTCCCTTAGTTTCAAATGTTAAGTTGCAAAAAGTATCTGTCCTAGTGTGTATTAAAAACCATATTTCTTGATCTTTAAATCCCAGAACAGTTACCAAACGGTTGCATATATAATATCCAGCTATTGCAGTCTCATTTTTCTCTTGTATAACTACAGCAATCTCTGCTGCTACAAAAAAGACTGCTCAGATTGTTGCTGCTTTCCTGCTTTATTTTCTGTAACTGCTACAAACATTTTAACTGCTGTATTCTCTGTATTCTCTGCTGCCATGGCACCTGGTTCTTTCTCCACATTACCATCCTCAATAATGTCTGAAAATGTTATTTGATATATCAGCCCATGAAACAGCAGAAGTGTTTGGACCATCCTACACAGTTATTTTCAACAGGACATCATCTGCATTTTCCACCTCCAAACTCTCCATAGCTTTTCTCTCTCCTTCTCAGTGCTGCTGCTTTGCATAGGCCTATTCCTTGTTTTGTAGGAGCCCTCTGGTGCCATACTGTAGTTCCAAAGAGTAGAGCAAGTTCCTCAGTGCCCTGGCCAAATTTCCCCTAGTCAGTATGAATATCACTCAGGTCTCCCCTGAAAAGAACCCATTGACCTAGTGGCACAAATTCAGACAGCAAAGTATAAACAGAATGAGGGACAGTCTAAAGAATATCTTAAAATGTAAGGGGTCTTAACATAGGAAGGGGTTGGGCAATTTAGTATGAAATTATTTAGGATATATATGTGATCGGAACTTCATGGAGGATTTGACGTTGGTGTGGGCATGCAGTTCTTCTGTGGGACATTTTGCTGTGTTTAAGAGAAAAGGGAGGACAACAGCTTGCCTACTCTAGTAGCTTATTTACAGCAGTTCTAAAGTTCAGCACATGACCCCTTTATAACCCTTGATAGTTTGACAGAGGAAATGTTATGGAATCTTAAAAGAACTCATTGATTTTCTGTTGAATTATTCATAGGGGTTAATCATCAAGGGGTTAGTGCAGCCATACTTATGGGTGTAGACCTGAACAAAAGTATGACCCTGCTTGATAGCCAAGCAGAGATGAACAAGTTAATTGTAGAAAATGCAATCAATAATCATTTATTGACTAATTAGTAATTGCAACTGTAATGTGTAATACATTTCTTATTATGCTATGTTTAAAATAGTTACATATATTCAGTATACTGTTTTTAGAAAATATATAAAAGAATAAAAACTGTAAAAGAAATTAAAACTATAAACAGAATGAGGGAGTTGCCTACATTGCCATTAGTTCTCCAAAATGCAATATAAAAGTTAATATTATACTATTGCTTCATTATTGCATATAATATGCTAATGTGTAATATCTAAACATTTAATTGGATTAGAAAAGATTATTGAATGTTTTGTGAAACTATTAAAATGCTGCTGCAGTGAGTTCTGACTCAGTGCAAAAATAACAAATATAAATTTTGTTTTTGTTTGCTGATTTCTGAGTGACATGTTTTTGGAGGTTATTATATTAAGACAAGGAGTACAAATGGAGGAAATATTGATGACTATGCCCTCTGAAGTAATTCATTTTCATTATTTTTCTTTTCAGCAATTTGCATGTCACACTGAATGTACTAGGATTTCTAGAATTTTTATATTATGATTTATAAGATGGGTGTGGTGTCAGGCAGCATAGGTCAGAGTGTTAAACCAATGAGCTGCTAGGAAGTTTCTTCTTATAAGCCTAAATTTTTATTCCCTTAAAGTTCGTCTGCATATAGAGTAACTGGAGTCAGTCACTACACTGGTCCATCATTCATGGGTGGTGTCTCAGTGACTATAATAGTAATGTAGAGTGGCAGTGGTAACACAAATACTGTGGTGCTGTTGGAGATACATTGTTGCTCTAACATAACATTATAACACAGTATGTGCTTGAAGCATGTCAGTGTTAATACTGTGATAATGTTTATGAATCACGCGCGTGCATGCGCGCGCGCACACACACTCACACATGCACACACACACACACACACACACACACACACACACACACACACACACACCATTATTGTCAGAATTTTTAAAATATATTTATATACAATATAGAACTGATGGTCAGAAACAACAGTATTACCGCATTTCAAATTTCAGCTATGCTGTCAATGTCTTCCATAGCTATTAATGTCTTTACATGTATCATTAAAACAGCACATCCAGTAACTTTAGTGGAAAAATTGCCTTCACAAAATGTATACAGTCATTAATAGGAAAAATTAAGTTTCAAAACAATACTGCTATAAATATGAACAGCAAATTAGAAGTGGTTAATTTTCACCTCTTTTACTAGATATTTGAATATTTTTTATAATTGAGAAGTTAAGGGAAACTGTAATACCATCATATCATATATTTGTAAAACATTATTTTTTCTGTAGTTTGCTTTCTTATTTAAAAGTCATGTAATTATTCACAGCTTTATATGTTTAAATTGAGCATTAAAAATATTCATATTGACTGGTGACACTTTTACAATACCATACATTTGACAATAAGATGCAGTCTGTTATTTACTTAAAAAAGAAAATCTAAGAGTAGTTGTTTTGTTTTATTTTATGGTGGTAGTCTGGATAAAATAGCAGCTGGACAACAGGACAAGTATTGTAACCATTACTGGACAGCAGTCTGAAAAAAAGAGACAATTTGCTTGCTGCTTAAACAATGTTTAATGCCAGAAACAGTTATCTATAAATTGTTAAATTCATTTCTGATTTGCTATGCCATTGAACTTGTTTCTCTTTGTCTAATAAAGCATTACAGTGCTAAATTATGTCCATAATCTTTTATTCTCCTCAGTGTGACATTGTTAACATAGCAGTTGTCTGTGGAGCATAAGGCAGCATGCTTGTCTTGGTGCTGGAAAATCAAAAGGCTGTGGATTCAATTCCCAACTGCATATGATTGGATTGTTGAAACAGCAGTGCAGCATTAAGGGGTATTGCACTCCTGAGCGTGTTGTCCTTCAGATGAGATCTTGAACTGAGGTTTCCATGAAGGTAGCACAGGTGGATGTAAAAGATTCCATGGCATCTATCAAAAAGAGTAGTGGGGGTATCTACAACATATTTACAATATACATATTTACATATTTACAGACAATGTACATTTCATACTATATTCCTTCATCACTAATAAATCTTTACTTTCGTACAGTCCCCACACTCTTTTCTCCAGAACCACCAACTAATTTTCTGTATTATATTTGGTAATCTCCATTTTTTATTGAACATTACTTCATTTAACCTTTCATTCCAAATTGTCCATATAACACCAAATTATTGGCATATTCTTTACTATGTTGTCCATGAAAAACATACTCAATCATAATGTAATTCTTTAATTATGTTTTATATATATATATATATATATATATATATATATATATATATATATTAATATTTAGCATTTAATTGTTAGAGAACTACACTTATGAAAGAAACAGGACCATAACGGGCACACTGTTGCCCATGGCCAGGTCTTTTTTATAGTAAAACTTTTTCATTATGAAATCATGTATCCAAGAATATATGAATTCGTACAGCCACAAGCCAGCACTGCAATAAACAGCAGTCTTAGTCTATGTGAAACATTCATCCCATTTTTAACCATCATGATGGAGCTCTTGGAATATGTGTTTAAGTCAGGAATGAACCTCACCTTGAGAAGCATTTTGCCATCACCAAGAATGATGCTGCAGTACAAACAAAAGATTATTGACTTCCACAATTGGCTTAATTTCTAGTGACATTCAAAGGGTGTACAATATATATCATTCTGGGAGTAGAGGGTAAACACCCCTAGCTGCTTTGCCAGGAATGGCCTGTACCTATCCCCCTTGGATTTTTTATATTGTCTAAATCCTTGTCCACCCCATAGTGGCTTTTTAGGCAACATCAGTCTCCTAAAGCTTCCAACATATCAAAACAAAATCTGGATAACATTAAGGTATTGCTGCTCAATGCTAGAAGCCCCCCCCACCAAAAAAAAAATCTCCACTCCCTACAAGCATGCCTTACCCTGGAAAGCATCAGTATATGCATCATGATGGAGATATGGCTCGAGGCTAGTGAGAATAATCCTTTAGTGCAGGGTTTCAACACCTTCCACACATTCAGACCCACTGCACTGCATAAAGGCAGTAAAAGTGGTGCAATTTCTATATTCATAACACAAAATTTTACCTGAAGACTCATTAGACAAGTTAATGACCTGAAACTTCTTCATGGCCATCTAACAATTAACAAAACCCCTTATCACATTGTAGCTAACTATAGGATCCCTTTTATGTCCCCCTTGGCCCATACCTCCAACTTCACTAGTTTGGCATCCCTCTGCATTTATCCAAACAAAATTCTTATAAGGGACTTACATTTCTCCTTCATCATTTGGCAGATGTATATATCCCTTAACATGTAAGCCCAGAGATTTCTGGACTTCATAAATACAAACTTGCTAGACCAGTTAGTCAGCACCCCAACTAGAGGCAACAAAATTCTTGATTTGAGTGTCATCAATATGTGACAAATCTGTTCTCTACCAGTTATAACTTCCTCCCTCATAAAACTGGACCATAAATCAGTTTCATTCACCACAACAGTGAAGCCAGAAGCATCCTCCAATAACTCAGTATTCATAGATTATGTTAAAGCTAATCTATTAAAATGGAGTGATGGCCTGGGTAAATTCAACATCCCCTTCCAACCTGACGTGTATGCAGAATGTTTTGCCATCAAATTCTCTACACCTGTAAATAGCTACATAAATGCATCTGCCCCCCCCCCCCCAAGTACAATGCCAAATTTAAAAATAATCCCCTAAAATGGAATACAAATATAACAGGTTCTACAATAAAAGAAACACTGATTGCACATAAAAATAAATATAACTCAAAGATGCCAAAAATGTTCTTGCTAAATTTAACAGGGAATACTGGTCCATAATCTAATCAACAGAAGCTAGTTAAGAAGTAAAAAAAGTCACCCAAGCAACAACAAAGTCTTCGTTAGCTATGTTAGAAACCTCAGAAACAATGCTCAGCAATGTAAATGACATCACCTACACAGACCCTGAGGACATAGCTAATATACTAGTGGATACATTTAGCTCTAACTTCAACCCCTTTAACCCCCCCTCACATTCCCAGACCACATACTGCCATCCACACACACACACACACACACACACACACACACACACACACACACACACACACACACACTAAATCTCCCACAAACAAGTCATTAATGCACTATCTAAGGCCAACCACACTGCTTCTATGGGACTGGATAACATAACAAGATGCCTTCTGGCCAGCCTGAAACTGGACCTGTCAGAGCCCATATAGAGGCTATCACCCTCCAAACATGGTTATGCCAGATGAAAGGGGGGACAGCAACAGTCAGCTCCCTGCACAAAGGTGGGGCATCAACAAACTTGTGTAATTATAGACCAAAAAGTCTGACTAACCTCATCTGTAAGACTATGGAAAGGATCATTATGTAATTAATAAATAAGGATGTAGACAACCTACAAACTCTTCCCCAAGTCAATTCAGTTTTGTCAAGGGCAAATCCTAGTTGACTTCTTCAAGAAGGTTACTGAAGAAATAGATGAGGGAAAGTTATTACATACCACACATCCAGACCTCACAAAGCAGTTTTACACCATTCCATACTTAGGTATAGTTGATAAACTTACCCAGCTAAATGTAAATCCCTATGTCATTCATTGGATAGCAAACTGGCTCACAAATAGAACACAATAAATTAGGGTGGGTAGTTCTACCTCCTCCAAAAGGCCTGTGGTTAGCAAGGTACTCCAGGGTTCAATAGTTGGCCATTCCTACTTTTTAGAGGTCAAAGCTAATGTTAAAGGTTATTACTGACCAAGTTTGCAGATAACTGCAGACTTGATGCTATCATAAAATCTCTAGCAGACACCAAGATCATCCAAGAGGGCCTTTCCCAAACAAATAACTGGTGTCAAAGTCATGGCCTGAAACTAAATTCCAAAAAATGTACAGTAGTATCCTTTGGGAAGCATGATGTCCCCTGTAACTATCACACTGTCAACACACCACTGAAAATTGATCTAGTAGTTATCCACCTGGGAAGCAATGCAGACAATGAGCTGTCCTGTAATCATCATGTAGAGTATGATATCCAGGGAAGTGATTATTCCACTGTGGTCAGCACTTATTAGGCCAATTAGTAGGTACCTGTCCAAGCACTTAACACAAATTGATTGACCCCAGTGCTTTCTCACCAAGAAAATCAAAGGCCTAAACCATAAAAGCTACATTGATTATATCAAACCCATGTCCCTTTTCTTGCTATTATCGTACAAGTTACTGAGCGGCAGTCTCTATCTTGCTTACAAAGCCTCAGTCAAGCTTATCCTTTCAGAACTAGTATATATATGAAAGTCCAAAAGCAACATAAACACCCACTCAAGAGATCTTCTTCTTTTTCTAAAAACATAAACAGAATATGTTAAAGAGATAAATATGTATCATGGAGAATACCACTTCGCTGGAATCGTCTTCTCCTCCAAATAAAGCAAAGTGGATCACTTACTCTGTTCAAGTGTAATTTGGATGAATGGATGGGAAGCAGAAAGTTCACACCTGGTTTAGCACTCTTGTCCTTTATGGATAGGAATAAAATATAAATATTCCCCCAGCTCTATGTTATTCATAGCTGAAAGACAAGGGCTCTTGCTTGTTCATGTACAAAGGCTAAAATAAACATCCTGGAATGGCATGAAGATCCTCGCAGATCAATAAACTAGTAAGCATCTATGAAACTATGAAAAAGATAGTTGCTATATTGTATGTCCGTAAAAAGAGAAGTTAAATGAAGTAACGGCAGAACAATAAGCTCACAAATCTTGTCACAGTAACAGTTCTTCACAAAAATGTAAGTCATCCACCACAACTAATAAATCCAATTCTCGACTATTTGTAATAATAAAGCGGACTCCACGTAGACAATGTAAGAAATTTATTTGTAGAAACAGCAAGCGCTTTCACCACAAAGGCTTCTTCAGGCTATCAAAAATATATTCAAAGTGCATACTTATATACAATTAATTTAATGACATAATTTCCTCTCTCATTTAATTAACTATTTAAATTAAATGAATAACATACTTTTAATCTTAGCTATATACCATATGATTTGCCATCTAATAAATAATAGCAAATATAGTCATATTTAAATCATAGGTAATAAACTCTATAAGAAATGTATATTTTTTATATAAAGTGGATAAAAATATATACATAAGCAATCGCTTTCATGTCCACTGAATTTTTAAACATTTTCCACCATTAGCGCTATTTATTTGACATCAATTTCTACCATAAATATTAAATCACAACAAAACATCCCATAATACTAACATATATATATTAAAATTTAAGTATTATTAAAAATATTATTAAAAATATATAAAACATGTAAATATCAACTATAAACTTGCAATATATTTAATATATTAAAAGTACTTTACATATAAAATGCCATGGTTCCAACTTACTTCTAGCTATTATTATGACAAATGAACCAAACTATAATATATGGTATAGTACTATGTCATATTGATTAATAAAATCTGTAATGAAAAATATATCATTTCCTAAGGGGTCTATTCTTCAAAACAGGCTTAATGGAAACTCTATCATTTAAGCCAGGTTGACAATCAGCCCTTAACCTTATAATCCATCTACTTTCAATTTCCTCTGTTCTGTTCCTAACATCACCTCTTCTATTATTGGGGATGTTGACTTGTATTACTTGGAACCTAAAATTGTGTTCTAAAGTATTGCTACATATATGTTTTGATAAAGCACTTCTAGAAGATTTGATGCTAATATCATAGATGTGTTCTCTAATTCTACCTTTTAGTCTACGGTTGGTTTTGCCTACATAAAATGCAGGACATGCCGTACAAGCAGCTAGATAGACAAGATGTTCAGTACAACAGTTAGCATCTATATTAAAAGTGAATTCTCTAGTTGTGACTGGATGTACAAACGTATTCGATTTGGTAATGAATTTACAATAGTTGCATTTCATATGAGGTCTGGTACCATCATTTTTATCTATGTTAATTGTTCTAGTTTTTAATCTATTAGGACCACATATCCTATAAAGATTCATCTTATTTCTATAAGTAAATGAAGGATAATTGCCTATGATGGTGTGTATCTCAGGGTTCACAGTCAAAATATCCCAATATTTCATATGTCTCCTTTACCTGTTTAACATCTTGTGTATAACAAATACACACTTTAAGCTCATCTGCACTTCTATTACTACTATTAGAAATTAATGGACTATCAAAGTTATTTCGTTCTGCAAAATATGGACGTGCCCTGTTCATCCGTAAATTATCTAAATCTAAAAGACCTTCCACTATCTCCTTAGATGTATATGATTTTTCCTCAAGTTTTTGTTTCAATTCTAGGATTTCATTTCTAAATCCTATCTCAGATGAATACAAGCGAGATATTCTCATGGCTTGTCCTCATACAATATTTTTGAAGATGAAATTAGGATGCATGCTAGACCTATGTAATATAGCATTTCTATAGCATCTTTTTCTAAATACACCAGTATTAATTAAACCCATGGTCGTTCTTTCTATAAATACATCCAGAAATGAAATTTTATATTTTGAGGCTTCTAATGTAAACTTCAAATAACTAGTTTGACTATTCATTTGTTGAAAGAATTCATTCAATTTGTTTTCATTTGATGTCCAAATAAGAAAAACATCGTCCACGAAACGGACATAAAACTTAACATACCGTTTAAAATAGTCTAACTTGAATAAACAGTTATTTTCCCAAACAGCCATGACTAGGTTGGCGTAGCTATTGACACATGAAGTGCCCATAGCCACGCCATCCATTTGTAAATATATGTGATCTTGAAATATAAAGACATTATTAGTAAGAACCATTTCCATTAAATTACATAAAGTCTCAATCTGTGTTTCTGTAAATGAACCATGATACTCTAAACGTCTATGTATGCTTCCTATACCTTCCATATTAGGTATGCATGCAAAAGGTGATTCAACATCTAAAGTTACTAAAAAGTACTGTTCTTTTAATATAACGTCCTTCATACTATCATATAACATTATCAAAAACTGTTGGGTATCCTTTAGTATATATATATATTCATTAACAACAGGTCTCAACTTTGTTTCCAGATATATTGCGATGGGTTCGATGACCCATCCCCTCCCAGCAACTATTGGTCTCATGGGTGGTTTTATATTTCTATGAAACTATGCACATGTATGCACTGCATCAAATGATATGTGATTTCTCACTATCAGATATCAGAGAACACTGTTTATCAAAGCATCAAGACAATGACGCTATATGTTGAACCCAGTTTTCTCCTTTTTTACAAGTGCACTTGTTCAATAAAATAAATATAGTATCCAGATGTTGCATTTTCCAGGCTTTAATGCTTTGTTTTTAATGGCTAAATTAAGACAACATTAAGTCAAGCAAGGGCAATCAACACAGGAGCCTCAACGTGTTCCACAGGAAAAGTGTCACTAGAGTAACACCATTTCCAGTCACAGCAAAAGCTGCAATTAAAATTAATTGAAAATACTTCAGCAATAGTGGATTAGTGGAGATTTCATCCTTCTCCACTGCTGTGTGACCTTGGTGTTGGTATATATACATTCAGGGCTATAGGAGCCTTGTCCTCCTGCAAAAAAAAAAAAAAAGAAGAAGAAAGAAAGAAAAGAAAACTTCCTCTGAGGTTCTGTGGTTTCAAAGAATGTTTTCCACAGATTTGGTTGTTGATGTATCAGCATGAATCTGTTCATTAATATGAAAACATTGTGCCAAATGATACTTTCAATAATGTAAAAAAGAGAAATGCTCCTCTTTACTATGTTTGGCTATTATAACCCACTACTAGGTATTAAAGAACTGGACTTTTAAAGTGTGAATACCATAATGATACATGTCACTTCCCCATATGCATCTTTTTTGTCAGTAAAATGTTTTAGTATTAAAAGCATGAACTCCAAAGCAAGACTATTTGAGTGCCTACATCTACATTCAAATTCTAGAGTGAATAATATTTGCAGTCTTATAAAATAATATGCCATATTTCATTTTCATATATTTCGGTATTATCTCTTGCTTTGGGTATCTAACTGTCAAGACCATAATGCTTTTCATTACTTTCCCATGATCATCCTTTGTTATGCAGTAAAACATTTTTGTTATTGCAAATATGAACTGCAACGCTAGAATATTTAAGCTTTTATATTGACAAGGAAACACTACAACAAATTATATCCACTATCATGTAAAATAAGTTAAAATATTCCTCTCGCTAAAATTGTCTAGTACTTTTCATTGTCAGGTGTTAGAGAATAGTGACTGTCACCTTATCAAGACAATGCTGAGTACTGCTTCCACATGAAAAACATTTGTAGAAGCACATTTTTCAGGTAAAAGTAATATAGCCTCTAAGTGTTGTAGTTTGCTGCCCTAAGTGCTGTAATGTACTTTGAGACCCAAGTCATAGAACAGTTAAGATAAATATTTTTACATTCTATAATGGAAAAAGGCAATGGAGAAACAATATACAGCATAGTACTCCTGATAAGAATGCATTGTACTGAACATTTATAAAGTATCTAAATGCTGTACTTTGCATGGCTGAATGAGTACAATATTGAACCAAGGGAAAAAACAGTATCACAGAATAGTTAAGGTACTTTGCCATACTGAAACTTTTATGCATAGCAGTAGTACAACGTTTTTTTTTTTTAGCCAGCAGTTTCCTTTTGACTAAAACATATAAAAGAGTTACATTGCTTTCAGTAATGTGCCCTTGATGGCTGAATTAATACAGCCTCAGGGTGATCTGTTTTGCATCTCTTACTGAATACAATATAGAGGGATACAAAGACCAACACACACAAAAGTCAGGGTATTTCACAGTACTCTAAATGTTGCTCACAGGATTGTTATGGCAACTTTATAACGTGAGCCTCGATTATATTGTTAACACATTGGAATACTGTTGTAAGAAATTATTCATTCAGAAGTGCTAAAGCAGAGCATCTACTCTTAGCTATTGGGATTAATATTGTGAGTGAGTAAGAAAATGGGAATATTTTGTTTTTCAGTTTCTCACTGCAAGACCATCTTTCTATTTATTGTTATTCCAATATAAGTTCACTGATATTCCTGATGTGATGCTTTCTATTGCTCTAATGAGAATCACATTATATTGATGTTTTAGACATTTGCAAACTGGCCTGCCACAGCAAATCTCCAACTAAAGAAATATAAGTATTAGCCATCAAAAAAGAAGGCATTATGAGAATGATAACTGATTAGTTTTTCCCTTTGCTGCTTTAGCAGATATACAAGAGGGCACTGGACAGCAAACAGGAGTTGTACCAAGAAAATGTTATGTGTTTGAGAGGTGATTTATAGTATTGCTTGGTTTCTTGATGCAGCAAACAAGACTATGAAAAGGAAAGCAAGCAGGGTGTGCTACTTAAGAAATGTGTGTGTTATGGGAAACACAGAAAAGAGAGCAGGGGCCAGCCATCACCTAACACAGCTCTACTGATGTCATGTGACAAGTTACTTTCTTAGGCAAGGTCATCTCATTTCCATTGCATTATAGTAGATAATTATGTTATCACTGTGTTTGTCTTTTCTTTTAATATACCCTAAGAGTATCACAGAGAAAGAAAAATGATTTAAGTAACATTTCCCTTATTTCTTGCCTGTAAATATTTCTAAGTTTCTCAGTGCACCATATTATCTCTCTGTGAAATATTTCAGTCTGACCCTCTGCTCTTTGTCACAGCATTTGTTAAAGATAACTCACTGAAAAAAGGAAAAAGGTAAATGTGTTCAGTCCTAAGAAAATAAGCAATGAGGTAACTAAATGCAAACATCGACTAAAAATATGACCAATAAAAGGTCTTAAGACTGTTCTAAGTGTATCATCAGAAGCATGCAATCAGCTTCACACCTTATTCAGAAAGCATGCTCCAGTCCTACAAATATGAATGCAACTACACTGATAACTTTCAGGCTAAGTATCCAAAATGACTTTAAATGCTGGATAGAGGATAACTACTGAAAAATTAAATATATCCACTGAAAGAGATAAACTGATGTTTGTGTCAATTACAATCTGGAAAATATGAACATCTTAGAATTCCTAGAGTAAATGAAACAAGACTCCACAAAATGCTTACGGTATCTCATATAAATTGTTAAGAACAAATGCTGCATCACAGGATAGAGAAGTCTTAGCAAGGAAAGTAAATTATACACCTCTCAAATGTCCCTGATTTTCTGGTATCTCTCTGGCTCCCATAAAATGTGTGGGTTTGTAGCATAATGTTGAAGTGTAAAGTCATCATATAATTTCAGACATTACTGTCAGTCACTTTATTATTCAGAAAATGGATGCTAAATTGAATCTTGCATTTCAGTCAACTTTCCAAGTGAATTATCTCAATATTTAAAAAAGTATCCATGATTTGGGGCCTCTGCCCCTGCCAAGATTTTGGGTTTCTACCTAATTTTAGAAAAAAGGGGGTTGAAAGATAACAATGTGGCAGCTTCACCCATCCATTTTTAGGTGTAACAAATTATAAAAAAATGTAAATCACTTAGATTAAATTAACATTGATGGCCTTTTGCTGTCTCGAGAAACAATGAAGTTTGCGTCACAAAAGTGGTCAATGGTTGAAGTGCAATGCCTGCTGTTACTGTAAAGTCTGATTTTTGACCCACAGGCTCTATTACAATTTATACAGGTATAGCTGATACCTGTGTAGGTACCAAAACTGTCCTCTTTTGTCTGGGCTCTCGGTTCTCCTTCCACAGCTCCTCTGTCTTCTTCTTGCTCGTCTGGCTGCCTGTCTTGACGGCCAATCTCCAAGTAATGGGTTCTGCAGTCATGGCTTCCCAGCCTGTTGGACTGATATTACCTGCCTTCATGTTATGCTTGTAGACATCTTTGAAATGCAGAATGGGTCTTGCTGTGGGTCTGGAGCCAGAGGCAAGCTCACCATACAGAAGATCTTTAGGGTTTCAACCATCCTGCATATGACTGCCATGACCAAGCCAGCACAAACACCTTTGCAAGAGCAGAGCAAACATACTTAATATCCCTGCCTGCTCTAGGATATTCTTATTTGGAATGCAGTCCTGCCAGATGATGCCTAGGATCCTTCTGAGGCAGCGTAGGTGAAGCACATTGAGTCTTTGTTCTTGGCAGGAGTACAGGGTCCATGTTTCGCTAACACAGAGCAGTGTGCTGAGCACACACGCTTGATACACCTTCATCTTAGTGTTGATGGTCAGTTTAGAATTATGCCAGACTTTCCCTGTTAAATTTGCCATTGCTGTTGCTGCCTAACCAATCTGGGTGTTCAGCTCAGTGTCCAGGGAGAGGTTGCTGGTGATGGTGGAACCCAGGTAAGTGAAATCCTTCATTGCCTCAAGAGTGTGATTACAGATGATGATGGGGGGGGGGGGGTACTGTTGACATCCTATCCCATGGTGTTGGTTTTCTTAACGCTGATTGTGAAGCCAGAATCTCTGCAGGTACCAGTAAAGGAGCTTATGAGGCATTGTAGTGCTTCCTCAGTGTGAGCAGTCAGGGCAGCATCATCTGCAAACAGCATCTCTCTGATCAGTACTGTTAGCACCTTGGTTTTTGCTTGAAGGCTTGCAAGGTTGAAAAGACTATCAACGCTTCTGGTGTAGAGGTATACACCATCTTTGGACTCATTAAAGGCATGAGACAGTAGCAGAGAGGAAAAGATGGTGAAGAGTGTTGGAGTGAGTACACACCCTTGCTTCACTCTCCTACTGAATGGAAATGGGTCTGATGAGGAGCCATCATATTGTACGAGACCTTGCATGGCCGTGTGAAAGGATGTAATCATCTTCAGGGATTTAGGGTGTCATCCAATCCTCTGTAACAGGGTGAAGAGGCCTTTCCTGCTTACCAAGTCAAATGCCTTAGTTAGATCAATTAAGGCGATGTACAATGGGTCCCTTTGCTCACAGCACTTTTCTTGCAGCTGCCTTAGTGAGAAGATTGTGGACTCTTCTGCGCTAAATCCACACTAACCCTCAGGATAAACTAGTTCTGTGAGTGATTTCAGCCTGTTCAAAACTATGTGGGTGAAAGCCTTCCCAGCAACAATGAGTAGGGATATCCCACGGTAGTTGTTGCAGTCAGTTCAGTCTCCTTTGTACAATGTGATGATGTTAGCATCATTCACATCCTGGGGCACTGTTCCTTCCTGCCAACATTTTAACAGGAGCGCATGCAGGTGGTCAAGAAGAGCACACTTCTTGCCAACCTTGATGACCTCTCTGGGGGATTGCCATCCTTTCCTGGAGCTTTACCACAGGTAAGGGAGTCAATGGCTTTGCTAAGTTCCTCTAGAGAGGGTGGATTGTCAAGCTCCTCCATAATAGGTTAGGGACTTATGTTTTAAACTGCTGTGTCAGCGACAATGGTCTGCTTTGAGTAGAGCACCTGGTAATGCTCTACCCATCTCTCCATCTCCTTGCCTCGGTGTGAAATGACTTCACCTGAGGCAGACTTTAGGGGTGTAATCTTGGTTTTACTGGGGCTGAAGGCTTTCTTTATGCCCTCATACATGGCACGGATGTTGCCAAAGTCTGAGGCAAGAAGGATGCTGTGACAGAGGTTCAGCCAGTCATCACTGGCACATTGTCAAATGATCCACCGGGCATTGTTTCTGGCCTTCCTAAGTACAGCTAGAGTCACCTTTGAAGGCTCCTTCTTGTAGTTTGGCAGTGCTGCTCACTTGGCTGTGAGTGCTGGTTCAATCTCAGTGATTCCTGCTTCAAACCAATCTGGATTCTGCCTTTCTCTTTTGCCAAAGATATCCATGGCAGAGCTGCAAATGGTGTCATGGATATGGAATCACCTCACTTCAACATTGCTTTATGGGCAGTCCTTGAGGGCCTCTACAATAATATCGGCAAAGCACTCATGAAGGTCTGGCATTGATGTGCTGGTAGTGTTAATAAAAGGGCATGCTTTCTGCTTTGAGTAGTGGACTCATTTGGGTTGGAGACACATTTTACTGCCAGCCAAGGAATGATTGGTGTCACAGTCAGCACTGTGATAGCTGCAGGTGACAAGGACAAGGTCTTCTAGTGATGACAAGATTCAACTGATGCCAGTTATGAGACTTAGGATGTCACCGGGATACTGTGGTTAGGCACTGTGGCAAAGAATGTGCAGGTCATGCAAAAGTTGTGCTAAGAACATAACTATAGCAATCTCTGCTCATTTATATTCAGCTTGCCAACACTAAACTGTCCAGTGCTGCTGGGCCAGGAATCATGATCAGTTCTAACTCGAAGTCTCCAAGCACAAACAGGTGTTCTGTGGTAGATATACCTCTGATGGTGCTTTCAAACTCCATGTAAAACTCATCATTTGTCTCAGCTTAGGAGAAAAATGTGGGAGCGTATACACTCAGGATGGTCACTAGGCCTGAAGACATTGAGAGATGGAGAGGGAGGATTTGAGTCTTTCCTTTTGATGGTGGTTCAGTTGAGAACAGAAGGGAATTTCTGACTGCAAATCCAGCACCATGCAATCGCTGCTACTCCAGTTCCTTTCCATGCCAGAAAAGTGTAGTCCTGCCCTGGAAGTCTGATCTCCTGCAGTGCAACAATATCAGTGCTGAGTCTCTCTTCATGCTCGATGATGCCTATTTTCCTGGCATCATCAACCTGGCACAGATCATCAGAGAGGCCAGGGTATAGTGTCCTGACACTCCAACTTGCCAGTAGTAATATTGGTAGTTTACTTTTCTTTTTTTTCATTTCCTGGCGCAAAATTTTACGGTCTACTCTTCAGCATTTAATTTAGCTCTAAGCACCCATTGAAGCAGACAGACTGTGGTGGGTCAGCATCTTACTGGCTGGGGGCTGCCCAGCTTGAGGCAGGTGATAGCTGACCAGTGGGACTATGATGCTCCCTCCCACAGTTGAAGATAGCCCGTAGTGTCTGAGCTTATGCCAATCACCCTGGACATATAACTCATACCTGTTGTCTCCCATGTGGTTTCTGGTACTGTGTGTAGCTGCACTGAAGTGATCTCTCCAGCCAGGGCGTAGTATATGGAGATCCAGAGATGCCCAGTCAGCAGGATCCCTCTCTCAGACTCCCTGACATGATTCAAAGGAATGTCGAATGATACACCTGGCATCAGCTTGGCTACAGCAGTTGCTGGAAGGAAGTCAGAAATTGACAACCAGCTGCCTTAGGGGTGCTACTCCAGATTTCCTGTTTGGGTTTATTCTCATAACCCTTTCTTCTCCCAAAGATATCCACATGGCAGCAGAACCATCATCCAGTGGTCATATTGTGGATTTGGAATCAGAGTTTGCCTTCTTCTAGGTGAACTGTCTGATAGGCTAATGAGCTTCATCTGCCTGGGTTTGGAGTCAGAGTTTGCCTTCTCCTAGGATGGTTGCCAACCAAGGCTAAGCCCAGCCTGCCAACCCAGTTCTAATGCCCAGCTCTTAGTCACACCAAACAGCAGGCTCTGTGAAAAACAGGGGGCCCTGCAAGAAGATGCTGCTGTGGAAACAATAGTGCAGGAGAGGCCATATGCAAGGACCTCCTGTCTAGTAAACCAGACAGTAGTCCCGCAGCAATCACTACATCTGGAAGTGAAGCATCTCAAACTAACATTAATAACACAGGAAATACCAATACATGACAAAAGCATGTTTTTTTCTTTTCACTTTCTGGATTCAGTTAGCCTTTAGGGACATGATTTGCAGAGTGACGAAACCCAAAGTCTCCACAAATGGGCAGATTTTGTCTGAGAATGTTGTTGGTATTATGAAAGTTCAGTGGCACTGCAAATTGTCTTGAGCATGTGGTGAAAACCTTAATAAAGGATCAACAAAAGATAAATTAATTGCATTGTGGGCTAACTCACTACAGCAGCATATATGCAAATAACAGGATCATTGCTGAAGGATTCATAAATCTGAAACAGTACTGGAAAAGCCTCAAGACGACTTTAGTCTTTGGACAGGTTGACTGAGTAAGTGACCATCACGTAGTGGACATTGTTTCAACTCTGTGCCAGCTGTGTGCCATGTCCATTACAAGACTGTCTGGCTGTAAAGGTTAACAACCTGCAAACTACTCTCCTTTAGTTTTTTTGTTGCTCTAGCCAAGACAGAGAGACTGCATTAACAAATGCTTCCATGGCCAGCTAAAAGAACCATCTAAAGTCAAAATGTTCTACAAATAAACATACACATGCATGATACCCACAGATACAAACCTAGATACACACACACACACAAACACACACACACACACACACACACACACACACACATATGTATATCTATATATATATATATATATATATATATATATATATATATATATATATATGTATGTGTGTGTGTGTGTGTATATATATATATATATATATATATATATATATATGTATACACACCCATACAGCAAGAGAGAGAGAACTTGATACGTAGATATACTAAATCCGCAAATCTCAAATGCAATAATATAGTAGAGAAAAGAAAGATACTAGAATCTGATTTCACAAGTTCAGTACAATTTATTTACAATGATAAATAAATTGAACCAAAACTTCACTAATGAAAAAAAAAACACAAATATTTTGTGTTTAATTCAATTTTCCACCTCAAGCAAAGCAGTATTCAAGCAGTTCCAAGTTTTTTCTTTACATGCATCTTTCAATATCATTCCTGTCACCTGGACTTATGATATGTAGTAAATCCACCAGCTAGCAACTTCCAAGAGTCCTGGTAATGCCCTTCCTTTTCAGTGAGAGGCAGTTGTTTCTGTCTTATTTTACTGCAACCCTCTCATTTTAAGGTCATCAGAGCAATTAGTTTCTGCTGTTGTGTGCTGTGTTCAGCCATGCTGTCTAATACACACATCATAGTTCAAAATGTATCATATCCTTTAAGCCGCATCTCTTGAATTATGAATACCCATTCAATATTGCATAAAACAAACATCTAAAGTTTTTATATGAAGCAGTATTGTGAACATCAAAAATAGATATTTTGCAAGAAAAGTGGTATTTTTCTTATAATTAAGAATAAGACTAGCTGCTCTTAGGAACCATTGTAAGCCTATCCAATTTCCCTTTTAAAGGCTCATAATCAACAGGATTTGAACCTGTGTGGGGAGACCCCAGTGGATTTCTAGTCCATTACCTTAACCTCTCAGCTATAACTACAAGTCTTCATTGCTTAACACTGACTATACCAGAATGATCCTCTCCCAGCATAGAACTCAACAGATCTACAATGTTCAGGGTGGATCATGGGACCCAGATAACCCAAATGCAATTGTGTTTATGTTACCTGGCCCAAATACACCATGGTATTTGGAGGTTGAAAAAAACTGACTATGCCTTGTCTTTTCATGAACGTGCCCATCCTAGGTATTTGACAAATGTCAAACTTAGACACCACATTCAGTTTCCAAAAGGCATTACAAAATCTTATCGAGTGGTTCAACCTTGGGACAAATATAGCTGAACTCTTCCATTCACTTTAGGACTCCTTGATTACTCCCAATTTAAGTATCTTTCTCATTTCCTTACATGTTGCATTTTCATGGATTCTTGTTCCTTGTATAGTATTAGCTGTATCTTCTCCCCAGCAGAGTTCCAATAAGATGCCAAATTAAATTTGTACTGCCAAATATCTCAGAAGAAAATGCCCACATTTCTTAGAAAGACATTTTCTCTTTTTGTTTCTGGTCCTTAGACAAATTCTCAACAATGTTAACAACAGGGATAAGTATTCCTTGTTGCCGCACTATTGTCATCTTTCTCAGTTCACAGTCTAACTGCAGAATCTTCATTTTTCCTCTGTTGTTTTAAAAGATTTATATGATATAACTGTTATTTTAGTTCACTTTGTTCATTTTACTATAATCTAAAACGGTCTTGCCATCTTCCTAGGAATCAGTTTTCAGTTGGAGACACCATACCTCTGAAGTGTCCATATTTTCTTAGTATGTCCAGATTTTTGCCTCATTTTTTATCTGGCCCACATAAAATTTGTGTTTTTTGACAAATTATGGAGCACTGAAGACATTAAATAATGAGAAATATTTGAGCTTCAGACGTGATATTGTTTAGAAAATGCATGCAAATGCAAAACTGTTATTCTAGCAATTTCATATGTTTACATGAGCAATATTTTATACCTGTTCCCATTTTGTGCCTTTGTTTCCTCTTTATTTTTGTTTTTTTTCCACATTTCTTGGGCTGACACGTTGAGCGGTATGGTTGACACTTACACTTTGTACCCTGGTTTGAATTCCCCAAGTCTGACATTCTTGATATACATCCCCTGTTCCTTTTTGTATACATTTGCATATTTTGTTATTGTTGTCATAACAATTTTCATTCTATACTGGAATATAACTATTATTTCATTTTTATTACTGTCAATATACAAGATTTATATTTGGTTATCCACCTGATCCTGGAATGGTCTGGTTTACTGATATGTTCTATTCATATGATAAAACTGATAACAGGATGGTTTATGTTATTACTGCTTCAATGCAACTGGTATTACCTAACATTTTTTCACTTTGAAAGTAAGTATTTATACAATGAAAAGTGACAGCTATGGCAGCTGCCTTAGCTCCTATTTTTGCAAAGTTGGTCCTTTTGGCATGGGAGAGAAAATTTATGATGCCCCCTATTTGGTTCAATATAGTTTTATACGTTCAGTTTTAAGACAATATTTTTATTTTATGGGAGGGTGTCATAAAATAAATTAATGATTGTTTTTGATTTTTACATCCCAGTACTGACTTTTTTAAAATTTACATATAAGAGTTTGTTGGGTTCACTTGCATATAATGAATGAGATTTACAATGCTACTATTTTTAGGAAATCCAATTTTTGTAATGGGTACTTACATTTTAATAGTTGTCATCCTTGTAAATAAAAGTGTAATATTGTGAAGGGATAGATGGTCCAGTTATTGAGAATGGTGTCAGATGAGCATATTTTTTTATTGGTGAACTAAATTATCTTTGCAATATGTTTTTAGCCAGAGATCACCCAAAGGATGTGGTATGATAAATTAAAGATGGGATACCAAGCAACAAAGCTGAGACATTTTTGTTTTCATTGGTTAAACTTCTTAATAAAGTTACAGATAAACAAAACCATTCTGAGACTCTTGATTCTAACTTTTTCATTGGATGTTAAAAGTGTTAGGAACATTATATATAAAATTTTATATTGTTTTTCGATATTTTAAAATTAAAATTAAGTTCATTGCCATATTTATATATAAAAGAAATAACATTAAGAAGTTATTTGAGAATGATGGATTTAACAACAAGTTAGTTGTGGGGATGATAAATAAATCGGGAGATTTCTATCATCATAAATATATCTATATCTATAAACAAGAACAGAGACATCTTTTGACATGGAAGTATTTCAGAATGGTTTCAAAGGATGTTAGGGAGAGCATTAACCTGATGGATAGAAATAAGGAGTTCCAGGCCTTAGACACATGGTATGAGTGCAGACAGTGCCCAGCAGATTTAATAGGATGGTGGGTAGACAATAGATTAGAATCATTGGATCATAATGACCAACTAGGAACATAGTTGTGTAGAATGTTATTTAGTGCTAGACAAGCAGATGGAATCTGGATAATGTTATAGGCGGTAAAAAGCTGTGTATATATTAGCTGATGGGGTAGTTCTAACCAATTTAGGCTTTTTAGTGTGATACAGTGGTGGGTTCTGAAAGGGGTATTTGCTGCAAATTTAGCAACTTTGTTATGATTTTTGTGATTCCTGAAGGTTATTAAGGATAGGACCACTATAAAGAAGTGCAGGGAGGAGATAACTAGTGGCAAGTGTAACTTTAATTGCATCTGTGAGAAGGTTTTTGGTTCTATAAAGCATCCCTAGTTTCTGATGTTTTTCTTATGCAATTTTGTATATGCACATCAAATTAAAAATTATAATCCACTATCATCTCTAATAATTTGCTATGAGAAGTGACTTAATGGTTGTATTATCAAAAGAGTAGACGTTAAAAAAGTAGTAAATTTTTTTGGGGGGTGGGGTTGAGCATGAGTTGTGAATTAAAAAGCCACATTTCAGTTGCTGTTAAAGCTCCCATAATAATTTTTTTGGAGGTGTGCCATGTTGTCAGTTATGTAAATGTGTATGGAATCATCAACATACTGTATTAGGAAGTCCTGTTGTGTCAGTGTGTGGAGGAGCTGAGACAAACCTAACAAGGACATCTGAAGTAGAAATTCATGCGGTCGAGACCATATGATTGAGTTTACGAAAACTCAAACATTAAAAAAAAAAAAACAAAAAAAAAAACACAGAAATCTACCTTATTTATGTTTTACCAGGGGAGAAGTCTCTGCACCCCCCACATCTCTTGAATATTATATATACCAACTCAGAGATCACACGACATGAAGGAAAAGGATACAATTCCCGAACCTCACTGTACCTTGATCTCCATTCAAAAGCTTTGCGTTTTCAAAACTCGATCATATGGTCTCAACCAAATGAATTTCGAGTTTCTGAAGACGCATTCAACTGAAAGTGACCCATATGTATATATATATATAAAATGCGGTTCCTGTTTTAGATTGGACAATGGTAATATTATTGAAAGCAAAGGAAATTTTAATTTTAATACTTCGAGTAGTTTACATTGCTAAATATTCAAACTATTCTTGTTTCTACATAGGTAAAACAGAAAGGAAGTTGAATAAAAGGATTTATGAACATTGTTATAGTATTAGGAAGGGGAATATAAATAATGTTCTTCAGAAGCAGCCTGGTTTGTGATAAATTCACAGATTTCAAGTTTCATTTTTTTTTTTTTGTTATGTTTTGGAATGAGTTAATAAAAATCAAAGTAGAAGCTGTAGGGGAGATTTTTTTTTTGAATTTCGGGAACAGGCATAGCAATTAAGATATAGCACCAGGTTTGAATGGCCTCATTTCAGTTAATTCTGTGTTTAAATTTAATGCTTCCAAGTTAAAATAGAGTTGACCAAGAATTGAGCAAAATATTTAATGCAAATATTTTGGATGTTTAAATGTTTTTACAGTTGTTTTTGTTTATCTTTGATGCACATCTCTCAACCTCTTACTACAAGAAATCTGTGAAGACAAAAGCCTAAAAATAGTGATAGATTTGAAATATTGCTTTTATAAACTTAGAAGGTTGCTAGAATAACATGTTTTACTTTAGTATGCATTTTCTGAAGGATATGAAGTCTGAAACTCAAATGTCTGTCACATTTAGTGACTTCATTCCAGGGGGATTTGCCAGCAAACCACAACTTTTATGAGAAACAGACCAGAAATATGAGGCTAATATCTGGACAGTTCAAAAGTATGCACTGATGTCATTTTTGAGTCTTCTCTTGTTTAGCATTTCCTGTTAGTATGTTATTTAAGTCTCACAATTTATATTATTATTTCTGATGAAGTTTCTGGTGCTTAGAAGAAGTGAAAGTGCTTAAATAAATTATGTATCATGAGAGTTTCAGCTTCACTGGTGGATGTTTTTTCTTTGGTTATCATTTGGTTACAGTCAGGCCTTTTGTAGGTTTATTTTTAGTTCATGCTAATAATAAAACAAATGTAAAACAATTTAATAGCTGGCCCATTTTATAAGTGCAATAATGCCTTCCAGGGAACACATAAAAGGGAAGTAATGGACGTTCCAAAGCTGTGGAGGCTCTCTGTCTGTGGCAATGATCCTAACAATACTACTAAGTGGCCTGTTATTTCCACTGTAATGCCCCCCCCCCCCATTGGGCATTATTGCTTATATACTAACTGAAATAGGTTCATAGGTTCATACTAGGCTATCTGCCCGAGGGCATTTACAAGCCTAGCCCATAGTTTTGTGGCTTACGCCACCCCTTTAGTATGGGGAACTATACCCATTATTTTGCTGTGCCTCTGTCGAGCAGTGACACTGAGGTAATCCCTGGGGTTTATGTGGAACATGACAGCTTCAGATCTCAAAGACTCCTACACAGATGGAATAAACTCCTCCTTCACTATTAAACTACTTCCATTTATTCATACCTTCAGAAAGGAATTGGAAGACTAAATGGACGCCCAAAAAATTACAACATGGGATCCGGGGCATCAAGATGCTCAATAAGCCTTCAGCTTGTTTGCCAAACCTATGAACCTATGAACTGGATTACACATAGATGTCATTATCTCCAGTTTGAACAACCTACCTCTATCACCTGCAGAATTTAAAATGTCATGTTAACGTACATCAGTATTCGCTGTGATTATTTACTTTACCTGCTATATACCAAATGTGTACATTTTATATGTATGCTCATCAGCTAAATGTCTTAGGTACCCACCCAGTCAAAAGCATGTGCCTTAGTGCAGAGGTTCATATATTACATATGTGAGCTATGCACTCTGCCAGGTTGGGTTGTTGATGGCTGCCTTATTAATATCTTTTGCTGCACATTCAAGCTAATATTTCTGTGACTTCCATCCTTTCCCCTTAAAATAAGTGAACCATTTTTCTGTTTGAAGGGGCTTTATAGGTATGTGCTTTTTATTATTGGCAGCAATGACTTAAGGGAAGTGCCCAGTCTAAAGTGAAACAGCTAATTTTCGATTCTTAAGTGCTTTGCATAGCTGTTAGCTTCATGACACATGACAGGCATGGAAATTTTGAAAGATTTTGGAGGTTATCTGGAAAACTGTTAAAGTGCCATCAGTGCAGTGCTAGAATGACCCAGATGTGAGCATGCCCAGTGATAATGAAGCATTAGTTAGTAGTGGTATTGGGTTGCACTACTTGCTGGGGGGATTGCATATGTAGCACATGTATCATATATAGCCAGCATCAATTCCCTCCCCAGGGAGTATCTGTCAGTACATTTGCAGTCATAGAGCTGTTTTTAACTGAGTAGCTGGCACAGACATCATGGTGATCACCTCAGTGCAGATAGCACCTGGTGATAGCTCCTCAGCCAATGGGACATCTAGCTTCATGATAGTAGGTGCTAAGAATGACAGCACTTTTGTTCAGTTCTGTTCATGTATGACAGGAGTACCTACTGTTCAGTGACAGTTTTCTAAACATCTGCCCTATAAATGAATAACATCACATTGCATGGTTATGTGATTGCACAAAGAACGCTGGCTGTCTGCAACTGCGTGTGAACAATCACATTTGGATAGCACCATCAGCACATCAATGACACATCTAGCTCTCTTAATGTGCACAGCTTCGATCACAGTACTTTAACCTGAACATAAACTGTTTTGGAATCTGCCCCCAAATTAATGTATCTTCTTCCTTCCTTCCTTATTTACCTTGGTCCTTTGCAATCCATGTTAGTGAAGTGGTCTGAGGACCCTTTGCAGCCACAACCTGTGTCAAAAGCACGGGTCAACATGTAATAAAAATTTCCTAACAAACTTCTAATACAAAATGCACTTTTTGCCATCTCAAGGTTACATGAGAATGTATCAAATATCTGCCTATATAACCCAGGCTGTGAATGATATTTAGTATGTAATACTAGTGTTCAGGTACTAAGTAACATATCAAATTAATTGTCTTACAAGGCACAATTTACATCACAAAGAAGTTTGTTATGTAGTAGCATTTCTAAATGCATTATTAATTACAATTTATAGGATGTAGTGTCCAGCAGCATAGCTCAGAAGTATTAGGGATAAGCTGCTTACAAGTTTCATCTCATAATCCTGAGTCTGACACTTTCAGATTTCACACATATACAGAGTGACTCCGAGAAAGTCACTTCATCATTCCATTACACTTGACTTCTTTATGGACCCCTGAAAGAGACATTGGTGGGCTCAATTAGTAAGTGGCAAAAGTGTGTGTGTGTGTGTGTGTGTGTGTGTGTGTGTGTGTGTGTGTGTGTGTGTGTGTGTGTGTGTGTGTGTGTGTGTGTGTGTGTGTGTGTGTGTGTGTGCACGTGCATGCTTGAGTGAGTATTTATTGATTCCTGTAAGAGCATTACACAACAGTGGTAATGGCACACATTTTGTTGTGTTGTGTTGTAGGAGACATTACTGCTTTAACATGACATTATAAGACAACGTGTCAGCAGGTGAGTGTTGGTATTGTGACAATGAATGTTGATGAATCATATGAATCATGCATATGCAAACCACTCTTGTCAGAAAAAAAATGTAATAGATTCTCATACATGATGAAAGTGACAATCAAAATAAAGGCATTGTTATATCTCAAATTTTAGGAATGCTGTCAAGATTTTCTTTCGCGTGCTGAATATCTAAATATGTCAGTTTATTTGTATCATGTGACTTAATGCATACAACTCTTTAATGTGCTATATGGATTAATCTTAGTAAATATATAATTTAATCAAATTCATTCAATGGTCAGCAGGAAAAAAAAAGGCTGTAAGTTTCAAAGACAAAATTACTGCAGATCGCAATAACAAAACTTAAGTGATTGACAAATCCACTGAACAAGAGGAAAGAAGCCTCAAGCAGAGGGTTGAGTTTAACTAGTTGGCCCAGGTATGGGAGGAGGTAACACAATGTAGGTAAGAGAGGAGGAGCAAATGTTGCTTTGCCCACCTGGGGGGGGGGTTACAGGAATGGGCCATCACTTAGTCTACGGGGAGGGCCTGGATAACCACACTTGCATGTGTAGTGTACCACAGATTAGGGAATAGATATGTATATAAGGCATTAATGGAAACACACATGCCCACCCATGGCAAGCTACTGCCGAAATCATCTGTGACAAAGTGGGAATGACTTAAGCACATAAACCAAAAACAACTCTCATAGCAGATGATGGCACCACTCTGAACACCTAAGACATACCTCACAATGGAACAAATGATTCAGTGATGTTATGAGAGTAATTTATTGGTCACAGAAGTGATCAAAGAGGAAGCTTGATGGCCATTGAAAGCTTGGGGGCTCAAAATAAATCAAAAGTGATGGCCTTCTATGTCCTTTCATAGCTATTCCAACATTTTCATTTGAAAAGTTAAGGGAAGCCACATCACTGCTGAGCCATATATCTGTAAAACATACTTTTGTTTTCACAGTTGTTTGCTGCTTTCTTTAGAAGTTATGCTGTTACTTACAGTGCTGTATTTTACCATCTATATGAATGATTTTACTAGAATAACATTGTTTCATTTCCATACGCATTAGTATAAGGGAACTTGGGAAAGGTATGCATCATCTGACATGATCTCTTATTAAAGAAAAACAAAGAGTAATTATTTTATTTTGTCTTACAGTAGTAGCCTGCATAAAAGACTGGCTTGGTAGGACACAGATCCTGGCAACAATAAGTGGACTATGCTCTATAAAGAGAGAGTCCGCATGTTGTTTAAATAGTATTTAATGACAGGACCAGTTCGCTTTTATAAATTTTGTAGGTAATATTATACCACAGTTCTAATTTGCTATTTTGCTGAACTTTTTTAAAGCTGTACTATTCTTGGATCTTTGTGTGAACTAAAGCATTATAATGTTAACATTTTGGTGCTAGTTTTCCTTTCTTTTACAAAGTCTAGTTAATTTTATGGTCACATGGAGCCAAGGCATCACCTTTTTTTATCTATGACTGGCCTGTTTTCTGGAATGCAGGAATCATCCATCTATGTCAAAGCATAATGCAAATTTAGTAAATAGGTATTAATTGTCATTTTCCAAGTTTTCTTTTTAAATTACAACTTGTGCTTTTTTACTCATCTCTTTTTCAACTAACACAGAAGAAGTTGATGTTAACACATAAATCTTATGAGGCAGTTGTTTTGTTACAATTAATAGGTTTTTCACAAACTGCTTGACGTATGGGTTATACTCTGCATGTACTCAGAGCTATAATTGCAAACATTGCTCACAGTTAGACATACATTAAGTAAGTATTAACTGAAATGTTTTCCATAAAATTGTCTCATGGTTTAGAGTTATACTGTTTCAGTTTTTCTGCAGTGGTTTTATAAACCTTTGATTGAACTATGTGGGCACAAATGTCTGTGGGTCATGTATCTGCGAAGAATGTAAAAATAGAAGAGAAGCTTTTCACTCTTTGTTGGGGAGCAGTGACCACAGCAAAGCAATGCATGTTGGAAATGCTGAATAGTAACTCAGAGAAACATGAAAGAGAAAGGAGTAGAAACATCTATGCATTCATTCATTAATTCTGTAATTCCTGTTTGGGGAGCCTTTTATGATCTTTACTGATTAATACAGGATTTGCGACTAAACTAGGAAAGGATGTCAATAAAAAGCCGAAAGTTTTGCCACCTTTTATTCATCATTTATGAAAACAACTCTTGGGAAATCATGACGCACTAAGAAACCCATTAAACATATTAAATATTTACTAACAGCAGTATAGCCTATGAACACAGTATTTTCAGAATATGTTGTTTTTTACATAACTTTTTTTAACTGGAGGTAAAGCTCTTGCCAACCAAGACCGAACCTGACAGTCATGAGGAGAAGGTAAATATTTGCACCACACCACACTCATCACATAGTCTCACTACGTCTACATCACCAAAATCCACACATAGAAACTCAAAAACATTTGCGGAGGCTCTCAATAATATTCTGCCTAAGCAACAGAGACCTCCAAAGCAGAAACACAAGCAACCTCCATCCCCCAACACAACCCAAATGACACATAGCCCACAGATTCAGTGTGCCACTCAACCACAGCCAATAAGGCAAAACAACGTACCCAACACACTAGTCACAGGTGACTCTATAGTCAGGCACACTGATTTCCCACTCACCAGGTTAAACAAGGAGAAGGTTACTGTCAGCTGCCTTGTCGGGTGCCAGGATCCACCACATAACACACTCACTCAGGTCACTCCACAACAAGTACAAATATGACTCTGTCATTGTCCATGTTGGTGTGAATGACCTGAAACATACCTCCCTGGACTACATGAAAAGAGACATGGAAGAGCTCTGCGATCTTGTAGCCCAGGCAGGTACAACCCTAGCCCTGAGTAGCATTCTGCATCGCCCAGAATGATACCGCAGTACAAGGACAAAATGATTGATTTCAACAATTGGCTAAGCTTCTGGTGTCATTTAAAGGGGATCCAGTATCTGTCTGCTTGGGATGACATGGTTGACAGACCACGATGCTTTGCCACAGATGGCCTGCACCTGTCGCCCCTAGGATTCTGGATACTGGCTAAGGCTCTTGCTGCCCCTATAGTGCCTTTTTAGGCAGGGTTCAAGTTACAAATTCACCACCATAACAGAAACAGGCAAGCAAAAACTGAGGGTAATGCTACTCAATGCTAGAAGTCTAAATTTCAAAATGCACTCACTCGAGGCACTCCTTAAAATGGAGAACATTGATATCTGTGCAGTGACTGAGACCTGGTTCAAGGCTCCAGAGAGCACCCCTGCACTACCAGGCTATAACTCATACCACACTTTTCGGCCATCTAACCTGGACCGAAACACCAAAGGTGGGGGTGTCTCCATATTCATTAAAGATATCCACACCTCCAGGCTAGTTGCTCAGCATAATGCATCCAAGGTTATCCAAGTGCAACTAACTCTTGGCAAAACTGCAATCCAAATTGTAGCTTGCTACAGATCCCCCACCATGCCCCAGGATTCCCACTCCTCTTTTCTTGATGTACTGGAAAATATTCGGGTTCAACCAAACACCCTAATAATGGGCGACTTCAACTACCCCACCATTAACTGGGAAAACTACTCATGTACTAACTCCTTAGTGCAACACTTTCTGGAATTCATAAACTCCAATGCCCTAGATCATTTATCCACACTCCCACCAGGGGCAACAATATCCTGGACTTAGTCATTACCAACATGAGTGACCAGTGTTCCACACCTGAAGTCAACTCCTCATTGGTCCGATCCGACCATAAGCTAATCACCCTTGATATCCACATCCCACCCCCACCCCCCATTAAGGAAACCACAGTAAGAAATTTCTCCAAAGCCAACTTCATGCTTCTTAAGACAGAAGTAGTGAACTTCATGACACCCATGCAGATGGACAATACAGTTACAACTGCTGAATCCTACACAAATGTGCTCTATAAGCACCTACATCAGTGCATGGATCGTACTATCCCAAACAGAACCAAGACGCTATCCTCCAAAAAAAGGAAGCCAATCTGGTGGTCCCCTGCCATAAACAAACTGTACAACAGAAGGAAGAAACTGTTGCAAAAGAGAGTAAAATCCCATGGGTGGAAGAGCTCCCTGGTCAGCCTCAGTAAGAAGCTGACATCCCTTATAAGATCCTCCAAAGCTAGCTACGAAAATAAAATTGCCACTAATTCCAAGGACAACCACAAAGCATTCTATAGCTATGTCAAGAATCTCAATGGCAACACCCAGATCTGCTCTGAGTTACAGAACAAAGGCATGAAAATTACAGAACCAACTGATATTGCCAACATCCTAGCAGATAGGTTCAGTGCTAACTCCCCCCCCCCCCCACCTCCTAAAGGGCCCATATCTATCTTCAGGAAGAATGCAGAGTCCCTGTAATCACAACTACGCAGGTGAAAGCTGCACTCTCTAAAGCCAAAAACACAGCATCCATGGGACCGGACAACATCCCAGGCTGCATTTTACACGAACTTCAGAAAGAACTGGCTCCCCACTTAAGCACCATGTTCAATAATAGCCTCGCATCAGGCTTTGTGCCCACTGAATGGCACACAGCAACAGTTATCCCACTCCACAAAGGGGGAGTCACCACTGATCCTGGGAACTATAGACCTATTAGCCTGATGAGCCCAGTCTGCAAAGCCATGGAACGTATCATCATGGAACTCATAAACAAAGACATTGGTAACCTCCAAACTCTGGATCCCACCCAGTTCAGGTTTGTGAAAGGCAGATCATGCCTCCTGAACCTGATCGACTTCTTTGAGGCAGTCACCAAAGCCGTAGATGAGGGTAAAGTGGTTCACACAGCCTATCTTGACCTCGCCAAGGCTTTCGACACCATCCCCCATTCTGGAATTATAGCTAAACTCAATAAACTAGGCATAAATCCCTACGTCACAAGATGGGTTGCCAACTCTCGCTGACAGAACCCACACTGTAAAAGTTGCAGACTCCAAATCTGACCTCAAACCAGTGACAAGTGGAGTACCACAGGGTTCCGTCCTGGGACCGCTCCTGTTTGGTATCTACTTCTCTGAAGTACAGGCTAACACAGAAGGCCTCTGGCTAATGAAGTTCGCAGATGACTGCAAACTAGGAGCCATAGTCAAGTCCCCAAATGATGTGAACATCCTACAGAAGGGCCTCTCTGAGACAGATGCCTGGTGTCAGAGCCATGGCCTCAAGCTCAATGCCAAAAAGTGCAGTGTTATCCCCTTTGGTAAAAACTCTGTACCCATGAACTACCATATGGGCAGCAATCTACTTAACACCGAATATGTTATAAGAGACCTTGGGACCCAGGTGGACAGTAGTCTCTCCTTTGATAGTCACATCGCCACAGTAGTCAGGAAGTCCTTCTACATGGCACACCTCATCATAAAAGGGTTCTCATCCAGGAAAAAACAGGTCATCGTTACCCTCTACTCGTCACTCATTAGACCCATTATAGAGTACAATGCCCCTTTTGGAATGTACCTCACAAGACATCTGCAGTAGCTGGAAAGGCCACAGAAGTACCTCACAAAGAGGATTACTGGACTCAAACAAATGCCCTACACTGACCGCCTCAAAAATCTCCAGCTTTACTCCGTAGCATATTGCCTACTCAGAGGTGATCTCTGCCTAACATATAAAGCTATGTCAAACCCAGAGCTGTTGAACATGCTACACCTAAAGAAATCCCAATCCCTCCGAGCTACATGCTCTAGGGACCTAAACCTTGTCACCACAATAAACAGGACATGCTGGAGGGATAGATTCCTATCCCAGAGACTTCCCATACTCTGGAACAGGCTACCCATCTATGTCAAGCAAAGTTCTTCATTAGCACTCTTCAAGAAAAATCTTGATGAGTGGATGGGAAATAGGAAATACATCCCGGGGATCACTTCTGTGTCTCTGCTCATCAGTGGCACAGGAAAATAACTTTCTTGGGTGGCGTAAGCCAGGGAACCTTGTTGGCTAGGCTTGCGTAGGCCCTTGGGCTGATAGCCTAGTACCTACCTATGAACCTATGAACCTATAAACAAGATCTCAGCTTTAAAAAAGATAGCTTATCTATATAATGAAGTATTACAAATTCTGGTCCACAATTAATGTGCAAACATACTGCAAGTATAGTCAGTCTCTTACTGTAACAGTGCAATACCTCCTACCGCTACAACTACGCCAAATGCATGCTCTTCCCTGGAATGAGGATATGGGTGATCATTAAAAAAGTGGAATTTCCCCCAGACCCACAGGGTGATAGTATTGCTGTTCACCATCCCCCAACTCTTGCTAATATGATGAATGAGTGGTACAAGCTGGAATTATGAGAAAAGGTACAATTATCAGATTGTCAACTCAGTTATTAGGTGCAAAACTAGTTGCAAAACATAAAAGATATTAAATGTCAATATGAGCCAATCGACAATGAATGGCATACCACTGGTATTTTTAAGGTGTCTAAGAGGGAAGTGTTGGTTTAAAATTCAGTCAGCAAATAAAGCTGGGAATGATGGATATACAGAAACTATTTCATACTGTCAGTCAGGGGATCTTTTTTTCCTCCTTCTTCTCAAAATATGTTTCATACAGGGTGTGATGCCCATGCCCTGGCCCAGCAATCAAGGAGCCTCAATCCTCACCACTAACACCAGTGAGGGGCATCTCATATAGGAGCAACATGCTTTACTTGGTAAGTAGAGCATTAGTCTGAGGATGGTAGGGGTGGTCTTCATGCTTCACCCCACAGATCCCTACCTTTTGGCACTGTTCACAGGTCCTGCAGTACCCTGTTACATCTCTGGAAATTCCAGGCCAGTACAAGTTCTGCATAATATGCCTCTTTGTACGTTTTATACCCATATGACCTGCAAAGGGAATATCATGTGCTATGGCTAGAAGTGCCAGAAGGTAGGCTCTTGGCACTACTAACTGCTGTATTCTCTCACCTTCTAGCCCTCCCTCAGGGGGCCACGCTCTGTATAGTATCCCTTTGTCCCAGTATACAGATTCCCCCTTTCCTTGAGAATCAGGTGCCTCCCTAGCTACCCGCCTCAGGCCTTACAATGTATGGTCTGAGAGCTGAGCCTGTCTCAACTCTCTCCTTGTAACCCTTCCCAGCTCCCCTTCCGCAGGAAGTATGGCATCCTATTACAGTGGTGTCTCACTGTCAGCCTGGGTACTACTACTCACCTCTACTTTTGCACTCTCTCTGTCCAAGGGACCATCAGTACCCCCAAGCAGCTGTGGCTCACCTTCAGTCTCACTGCTACAGGGTAGCTCCCTCCCTGAAGTAACCACCTCACCAGTCCTGGCTGCAAGTATGCAGTCTGTCTGGGTCTCCCCCAGGCTACCAGACTTACCTGCTTGTCTCCAAGCCTGACTGCGTGTAACTGCATAAGCACATGGTACTGCCTCATCCAAATCCTTCCCTATCAGGACATCTGCAAGATAATAGGTTGGTACCCCTGTTGTCTCAAGACAACCTACTACTGGCATTTTGACTTTCCCACTTACTGGCTCCCTCACCTTTTGTTCTCCACCATGCCTCCATGGACACCTCTATGCCCCATGGCTCCACTGGTTGCATTTAAAACATTTAACCCTAGCTCCTGGATGTGTAGCTGGACTAGTGGCTTACCCTGCTACTGGCAGATTCTTTTGGGGCAGTCTGTGCTGCCCACCATGGGTTCCTTTAGACACATGAGCAGTACTGGGGGTCCCTTTCCTGTACAGGGCTGCCCTGCTTGCCAGTTATAGGTCTCCCTTCTTCCCCAACTCATTTGAAGTGGCACATTGTCTATCAGCTAACCAGATCCTCATGTCCTCAGGCAAATTGCTAAGGGCTTGTTCCCTCACCAAAATATCTGCCAGCCCTTCAACAGTGGTGACCTGATAGCCACTCACCCACCTATGGAAATAAGTGCTCAGTTCAGCAACATATTCAGACACACTTTCATCTGCCTTTCGTCTATGCTCACAAAACGTTTTCCTATATTTTACAGGTGTTAGCTTAAGTAATTCTAACAAGTGATTTTTAACAGCAGTATAATCAAAACATGCAACATCAGACATTTTTGACAAAACAGTAAAAGCTTTACCATGGAGTAAGGGGGTCAGGAATCATACCCAGAGCCTTTGGTCAACACCATACTGTTTGCATACCCTCTTAAACATATGAATGAAACTATCAAAATTATCCCCCTCTTTAAACTGTGGAAGAAATTTACTGACCTTTTGCATTTCTGGTGTCTAGTTACTCCCTTCCTCATTACCTCCATGACTCTGGCGAAGAGTCAGAATTTCCCTCTCATGCTTCCTTTGCTGCTCCTTTTCCTCGGCTTCCAGGCATATCAGTTTCTCATTCTCCTCAGCCTGCAGACTCCTCAGTCTCTCAGCTGCTTCTATATCCAAATGCCTGGCCTCCAACCCAAGTCTCTCTAGCTCCAGATGGATTTTTTCGTTCTCTGCTGAAAGGTTGAGCTGTCCATTCTCCAAGGGAATTATATCTCTGCTACCAATCTGATTGTCCTCCTGTTTGCTGTTTTCTGATGCAGCTGTAACCAAGGCTGCAATCAGGTCTGCCTTAGTCAGGTTTCCATGCACCAGTCCCCTAGCCTGGCACATCTCAGCCAGCTGGCTCCTTGTCAGCTTTCCATACTCCTCTGCTGACATGCTGCCTGCTCACCCTGATTAACTAAACTAACAAAAGAAATAAAACAATTATGATCTGAACTCTGAGTATTTACTGTGTGGCTTATTTAGAATACAAAACATCTTCTGAGCTCATGGCACCCAAGCTACAGGAATACACTCTACCCACACCACTACAAGCCAATTAGTATTTGCCAACCAATTAATATGTGGTGTGGATATCCCTCCACTGCCAACCAATTAATATGTGATGCCCGTGCTCTGGTCCAGCAATCAAGGAGCCTCAATCCTCACCACTAACACCAGTGAGCGGCATCTCATATAGGAGGAAAGGATAATAAATACACAAGTCTAAGATAAACTTACATATAGAGCAAGACAGTGCTGGTGAGTTGGATGGTCAAGACAAAAATGCTTTTTGCTCTCTGATTCTCACTGTTTTTAAAATCACATTCCTGGTTCATATTACATCATTCTTCATACTTCCCTGGGTTCCCAGGCTAATAGAAACTACATTTACATTCTTCACCTCTGGGTAGAAACCAGAGCAATAAATGGCATTTATGGATGCAAATTCTGGCCATTAACTCTGGCCTTAAAACAACAGGCAGGATGCCTCACTCTAGACTTGCTGACTCAGAGTTTTAACATCAAAGGGTCACAATATGCTTTACTTGGTCAGTAGAGTTCACTGCTGTTACATTTTTTTCAGTTCCACATGTAACACTATTTTTACCATTTAAGACAACAAGCCTGTGGTTTACATTAATATTTACAGATGACAGAATTATCTCCAAAATTATATCTGGCTAGGCTGGCAGCCTTCATCTATCTTCACCCAATCTTCACACAGGGTGTTTTAAAAGTATACTATATTGCAACTTTCTACTGTAAAATACTTGGTAGATGAGATAGAAATTGAAAAAAGGAGAAAATAAGAAGGAGAAACAAAATTCTTCTGTAGCGACTTGAGCAGGTCTATTAGAGTGATGGGAAAAGAGAGAAAGAAAGCATGAACCAGAGCCACATAGGTACATAAAAAGAAGCAAAACTATAAAATAGAGGATTATGAGTGTGTCAACGATCCTAACCAGCTTATGATATAATGTTTTCGAGACATGTATGCAAAGAAATTCACCTTGAAAGTAAAGTCATAAAACACTAAGCGAATGCTGTCAGAAAGCAGTGCAACATAGTCCATTACATTTACACTCACCTTCCATGCTTCTCAGCTTTACAGATTTTCAAAGACTGTCCAGATTTTTTGCCTCATATGTTTGATCTGTTCCTCGCAAAGGTCTGTGTTTTTTTGGACAAATTACCCAGGATTAAATTTATGAAATGAAAAAAAAAAACATTCATTCTACCATTGTAATTTGCTAGTCAAGACTGGGAGATTTTATTTCCAAGCATGAAATCCAACCTTAACAACTAAAGCCAGGGGTGCTTAGCATTTGTTAAGATTGGGTCTCACACCTGTAGTGCTTAAGTGATTTGTCTTTTTCTGACTATTGAAGCATAATCATCATGCCTCATTCACTACAAAACAAATTCAGTACGAGTGAGGGTAATAACTGTTGATGTGTTTCCCTTAGTTGATTCTTGGTCTTAAGTATGTGTGGGCAGAGACACAGGAGAACACATGACAGCAAAAGAGAACTGCAGCCAGAAAATGTGATGTGCATGACAGCTAATTTATAGAATTGTGTAGCATCTTGCTTGTGCAAACAGAGTCTCTAAAGGAAAGCAAACAGCATAAGGGTGCTGCATTAGAAACATAGGCTAGGGAAGCAGAAACCAGGGTGAGATCTGCTCAGTGCTCCTCCTTATTGCAGGCCTTCCAATGTCATGTGACCATCGTGTACATTTACTATCTGTTCTAATCTGTTACTGAAAAAGGTCATTCCTTCTTATCACAAATTGATCTTCATTCCTTTTAGTATAGACTGCCACATACAAAAGAAGATTTGTTTTAAGCAGTAATTCCTCCTGTTTCCTGTCTGTACCTATTTTTAATTTTCCCTGCATTCCAATTCATTTGTGAATCTTGTATTATCTTTTATTTATTACACAGTCTGCTCTTTCATGCGAGCAGTTTTAGGCTGAGACAAGCTACTCTGGAAAAAGGGGAGCTAGCAATTCCCAACATATAAGATACAGTATATTCAAATCTAAAGTGTAAAGACATCAACTCCAAACCTATAGAATTTCTAAAGTGAAATGCAAGAGTGTTGCAGTAATGGTTAAGCAAAGAACAGGGATAATAACTTTTTTTATTTTTCATTTCTTTTCACTTTGCACTTGGTAACTAGGATGTTCTAATTAGACAGAGTACATTTAAAGCAGAACCACAGGGGGGAAACTGCAAGAAGAACAAAACAAATGAGCAAATAAGCAATGTTAGAGATCATTGAAAGAAACATGAGTTACGATACCCACAAATCAGAAGCACTGCCCACTCAAACAAATAGAAAAATGCTAACACTGTGTCCAGTACAGTTAGTAAATTAAATTGTTATTACAAGAAGATGGCACGTGGATTATGGGATGAGGAGAAGTTATAGCAAAAGCTTGTGGGATGATCAGAATAAATACAGGACTAAAGAAACAAAAGTACAGATAATGGGGCAATGAGGTACTGGAAGGTAAAATTGAAGGATACCATGGAGACGAAGGGAGAGCACAGATAATGTACAGTAGGTTTGACTAGAAAGGGGAAGACTGGTAAATGAAAAAGTATTCAGGTCTAGAGGAAGGCAAAAGGCAAAGCCATACAATTGTATATAACAAAACAGAGTATTGAATGCATTACTGCTTCAGAACGCAGGAGTATGTAGATTTATAAGAAAAGATTTGAGGAAACTCATATTGACTGGAGTAGGTCTAATGTTTTGGTGCTCAAACTAATTACCATCATCACCTTCTGCAATGACTTTAGATTATTTCTTCAAGAATTGTATCTGAGCACTAAACAATGAAATATTGCTTTTTTTGTGGGAGTCAATTAAAAAGTATTGCTTATTCCAATTTCATATATAACTGGTGCAATCATAACCACATATCATAACATTTCCATAGCTGAGTTTTCCAATGCAAAAATCTTATTTGGGTTACATGTGTCACCTGCAACATTAGATACAGTAATGGACAGCTCTTATAGCAATACTGTCAGCATGCATCAATGTACTAGAATGCCATGATCACCTACAGTCATAGATTCATAGTTCTATACTAGGCTGATGACTTCCAGGGCCTTTATAAGCCTAGCCATGCAATACAACCCAATTGTGTCCCTATGTACATGGGTGTTTATTAGGAAGGGGTATGTTAGGAAGTTTCTAGAGGTTATGTGGGGGTGATATGTTAGTCTGGGCATAGTTACTGTCTCCCTTTTTCTATTAGAGACAGGGGGTCCAGATCCAGGGTGAATTTCTGATTTCCCATCCATTGCTCAAGGTTACACTTAAAGAAGGTTAGGGATGGACTCTGCTGCACATGGATGGCCATCCCATCTGCAGAAAGTTTAGATGGTACTGAGCCCCTATAGGAAGGTTAAGTTTATAGTCAAGCTTGTCCAGTGTGCTGCTGGCCCAGAAGGGGCCTGGTATTTAGGGAACAATGTGAGTAGGGAACTTGTGAAGCCAGAGCAGGAAAGGTAGAGGGTATCCAAAGGTGGCCTTTACTAATGTCAAAAACCAAGGTGTAGGCCTCCTTGAGTACACAAGCATTTACTGGCAGCTTATTGGCAGTTTATGCCATACTTTACAACACAGGCAGCCCACTTCACAGAAATTTTCCCTGTGAAATGGATTGAGATGAACGGAACACTGTCTTATAAAAGTGGCTATTTTGCTTGTCTACGTTTTTCACACCAAACATTTATCTTGAAATCACTTTACAGATACATTTCTCATATGTAGATCTGAAGGCCATACTCTTCCAGATGGCTGGGAATGAGAACTGTCCTGTGCTGATGCTTAGTTAGAAGTTACCTAATGTGTACTTATGATATTTAGCTATCAGCATGGAATAATTAATCATCATATTAACCATAGATGCCTTCTGATACTTTATCTGCAGGTGGTTGATCTTCTGGATCATCAGTGGCCATGATCATCTGCAGTGGTTTATCAAATACTAGGATAGGCACCTACTGATCACCTGCTAGCTTTTGGATTTGTAGTCACAGGTATATAGTTTTAACATTGGTCAGAATCAACCTTTACCAGTGCTGATGCCTTTTTTGTCTCCACAGTTTTCATCTGCTAATACTCAAGTGACAACTTCTGAGGTGGGGGACGTAGCACGGGCAACTGACTAAACCAGCAGGATGCTTGCTCTTGTCCCAGATCACAGAGTTTTAATGGGCTTGAATGGTCTAATCACTTTATCTGTGTGTGTTTATGCATGTCTGTGTTTATACACTCTCACTGCATCCTTACTTGTATGTGTGTTTGTGTGCGTGTACATAAATATATATATATATATATATATATATATATTTTTTTTTTAATATATATATCCACAGCAAAACAGAAAAGATGATCACCAAGGTCAGGAATCCAAAAATATAGAGAAAAAATCGAAAAAAGATGCCTTGACCACCACAGCTGAATTAAAAAATGTTTATTGGTAAAAGGATGAGCACTTTCAGGTTAAAATAACTGGGTTCATATTTTATTGTCGAACTTTTAAAAGTCCGAACGCCATATGGTCGAACCTATATGTTCAAACTTTCAAAAGTTCAAAAACGTCAAAAAAAATAAAAAACAGAAAAAACCTACCTGACGTTTGTAAGCAGGAGGGCAAGCCCACCTGCACCACCCAAGTGGGGGGCTGCAACCCCCACACCCACACTCTTTAAATATACCAACTTTGACATTGCACTACAGTGCAGTAAAGGGAAATCGGCCCTTTCCGCAATGAATGGAAATCCCCATTGAAACGTTCGAACATTTCCAAGTTCGAACATATGGGTTCGACAATATGGCGTTTGAACTTGTTACAGTTCGACAAACAAACAAACAACATTTAAATCATATAATAACCAATGAAATCTGGGCATTAAAGTGCCAACAATTTATAACCAATAAAATTCAATATGTTAATAAAACATAGAAATTAGCCAATCAAACAGAAAAATACGTGTTGTCTTAAACCAATGAATAAATAATGTAGTGCACCAATAAAAAACAAGGGTTTTAACATTTAAGCCAATCATTGTCTTGTATATCTATAGATGGCCTAAATAAGAACTTCTACCTTAGAGTGACAACATTAAGTGAATTGTAGTTTAACTCTACGATTGTTTCCTTTGACTAAACAGACACAGCTCCAAACAGCATGCATCATAAAAGCATTTAATATCGGGTTAGTGCTTTCACCACCAATGTGGCTTCTTCAAACCATCAACATAAACATTACAATCTTTAAATACTTACAGAAAACGTTCACTCATTTTCAAAAACTTTCATTGAACAATCATTTTAAATTTCCGCCCTTAGGTTAAGTAAGTGACATCAGCACAGTATAACATCATCATACAAACTAAACCTTTTATGTATTAAAAATGCAATTTATATTAGCTTAAAAATACTTTCACTTATAGTTCAATATGAGCTGCTCGATTTCAAGCAGTTAACATACAAAACAGGATCTCAGCAATACTTTCTGCTGAACTTACAATGTAACTATATAAATTATACAAGATTTGCATAATGCAGCTCCTCATATTGACGACTATAAATGCATCTGCTTTTCAGCATCAATCTAATCTTTTACCAAATGAGTTAAAAGCTCAAACAAACAGTGTATACATCTACACCTATGCATAATAGATATAAACTAGTAGAAAAAACACTAAAAACAGTGAAGCATGCTAAATATGTTAACCTAATTGAAAACAGATACTACAGGCTAGCTCATATTGGACTATAAGTGAAAGTATTTTTAAGCTAATATAAATTATATTTCTAATACATAAAAGGCAGGGGCGGCTCGTGCTATAGGACTGCAGCCCTCCCACCTCTGTAGAAAAACAAAAAAGTAACATTTAAAATAAACATATTAAAAAAAAATAGAAAACTTAAAATTATGAGTCCAAGACACTCTGCACACATGTGCGTACACACTGGACTCACAAACACAACTCCAAACTGTTTTGAAAGCAGTCTGGATAGGGGGAAAGGCAGAGATGCCCCGCAGATACCCAGAAGTCTGTGCGATGACGACCACACAGAACAGAGGAACGTCAGACTGCATCATCTGCAGTCTGAACCACTGAGGAGGTGAGTTTTCTGCAGCTGGACCAAACATACTCTCGCAGGTGGGACTTTACTGTGTCTGCACAGGACTTTAGAGTGTGTGTGGTAATTTTGGTTTCTGTAGCTAATGGGAGCTTTTGCATGAAGACTGTACTTCGTTGGAGTGTGTGCAGTACTGATGGGACTTACTTTCGAATGGAAACTGTATGTTTGGGTTCTTGGAGCTAATGGGAGCTTTTGCATGAAGACTGTACTCTGTTGGAGTGTGCGCAGTACTGAAGGGACTTACTTTTGAATGAAGATTGTACATTTGGGTTTGTGGAGCTTTCAGCGCAGCACTGATGGGACATATGTTTGAATGGATTCACAGAGCTTTGAAGTTTGCACATTTATTGATATAGGTAAGGGTGTTGTCTAGGATTCATGGAGCTTTGGAGTGGTGTGTGTGTGTAATGCCCCAGTTGCTACATGACAGTGGGTAGAGAATAAGACTTGAACCCTGCACCTTTGGCCCAAGTGGCAAGAGCCTGAATTCCCTACCCACCACCATTTGTAAATATATGCAGATTTTTGCCTCATATTTGTTCTGTTCCTCATAAAATCTGTGGTTTCTCTATTTTTGTTTCTTAATACAACCAGTACTGTATTGGTGCAGTGGTAGCATTGTTGCCTGACAGCGGCAGGTTGTCTATTTTGATTCTTGGCTGGGATGCCTTCTATGTGGAGTCTGCATGTCCTGTTTGTGTGAGTTTGCTCTGGTGTCCTCCCATCTTACAATGACATGTGTCTGGAGTGTTTCATCCTGTGCCTCTGCCAAAAATAGATTTTTGTTCCAAGTCAGACTTTCCTGGTTAACAAATTTTAAATAAATAAAAAGGACAAGCATTGGAATTTCAGACTTCATATTCTTCAAAAAGTACATGGTAACACAAAACCTATTATTATAGCAAGTTACTAAGTTTATAAGATGGATATTTGAAATTTGTCCCTATTTTTGGGACTGTATTCCACCATTATTGGCTTCGTCCAGGTTATTTGTGCCAAGGTTGAGAGCTATGGTGATAACTGAACTCACTGAATATGTTTGGGGGCTGTATTTCCCCATTATTGGCTTTGTTCAGGTGTTTTGTGCTAAGATGTTGACAGCTATGGTGAGAACTGAATTCACTAAATGGTACCCATTTAAGTTTCAGTCTTCCTCTCTTTCGTAAAACCGATGATTTGGCATAGTGGTATGTTGCGCTGACTGTTTTGCAGAGGGTCCTGTGTTCAATACTTGGCAGTGAAATGTATGGTGGTAACACAGCATTTTATTCTAGCAACTTTCCAACATTATACAAGCAATGTTTAAAATGAGTCCCTGTTTTTTGGTCTTTTGCCCCCGCCCCTACATTTTGGCCTTTTACAGATTTCTTGTGCTGCAAAGTTCAGAGATACAGCTGAGTGTCAAGTAGATTTTACAAGAAGCTGAGAGCTACAGGGGAACAAAAGTTTAGTGATGCTTATGCTAAACCTGCTTGCATTGTTAATAGCACAACAGGTAGTATACTTGCTTTTGATGCAGAAGGCTGTGGGTTCTATTCCCACAATAAATAGATGCATTGCTGATACTGTATGGTATTGTAAAGGGGGTGGATGCTGCAGTCCTTTTTGGTGAAGATACCTAGTAATTATAAACCTGTTATCAGTTTGCCATCCATTCCCTATTGCAATATTACTAGCGTATCATTTTTTTAATGCAACGTAAGCAATTTATTCCTCAAGGGCAACAGGCACTTTATTTGTAGATGAAACAATGAAATATAAAGTTGTTTGCTAGCAGCAACCTCTTCATTAGTTACAGATTTCTTTAATGTAGAATTATTTAGATGACTTTTACTTCTTCAGAGATTGTGCATATTTACTGATACTGGTGGACTGTAGAAGTTTGAGTAGACTTACGATAGAAATGTTCTGAACTGGGCAGTTTTGTCATTATTGGTGCATGCATTTTGTTTCATTGTTTACTGAAGAAATGTTCAAAACAAATTTAAAACGCCCTCTACAACTGTACTATATTGTACAAGGAATATAATTTAATACAATCTGAAAGGTGTATCAAAGACCACGTGTATGTTTCGTGTGCAAGGGGCCTATGATTTGAAAACAGCCCAAAGTTGATCTTTATCTGCCACTGGCAAAATGCATTTTCTTTGAATGTGGGTTTCAATGCTGTTTCAATGAATGTGAGTTTCAAGGGCAAAGAAGTTTTAATGATAAGTCTGTTTTCATTGTGAGATTGCATTGCTTTGCTTAGCAGATGTCTTAGTGTTTGTGCTGTAAAATGCAAAATAAAACTTTCAAATGAAGTCCAAATCAATCATCATAGAAGTAAAGCAGCATGCACATTAGTGTTTATGGTAAATGGGGTGAAATAGCCAAATAATGGTTTACTGGAATGGCTGCAGGGGGGAGGCTTCATTTGACCATGATTTTTTGAGGGGGAAGGGGGGCAAACTCAAAGACAGCCCTGGCTGAACTATACCTCTCAACTGTCCAGATTTTCACAGAATGAATAGATAGTTGCTTCTTATTTTTGGTTTGTTCCTCATAAAATGTGTGGTTTTCTGGCAAATAATTTAGAAATTATGTCACTAAATAATAACATACACTGAGTTTCAGACTTCATAACCTTCAGAAAAATGCATGCTAAAGCAAGACCTGTTATTCTATTAACTGTCTCAGTTTATGCAACAATTTTTAGTACTGATTATATGTTCCCCCAGTATATTTGGCCTTGTCCAGATTTCCTGCATTAACAGGTTGAGAGGTATGTGCAAATAAATTGCTTTAAAGAATTAGGCATATCCAAACCTCTCAACGGTCCCCGATTTTGGCTGAAAATGTTGCTCTTCCCCTAATAATCCCACCTCAAAATGGCAATTTTGGAAGAAAACGTGAAGGGTTTACAGTTAAGAAATAACTATAATAATCTGAGTTATAGATTACTTTTATTTCAGAAATGCATGTAGATTCTTTTATTTTGTCAGCTGCTCAATTTAGCAGTACTAATATTAAAAAAAGTGTCCCTTCTTTGACAGGTTCCCAGCTGTATTGTGTGGCTATTTTACATTTTGAATCACATTTTTGATCCATTTTTCATAAAATTTAGGTTTTTTGGCAAATTAGTGGCAAATCATTAAAGACTGAAGTTAAAAAAATAATGACAGACATTTGAGTTTCAGATTTCATACACTTCAGAAAATTCATACTAATGCAAGACCTACTATTCTATTATATTTCTAAGTTTATAAGAGCAATATTTAAAAATTGTCCTTATTTTTGGGCCTTTGTCCCACTTCTATGTATGGCTTTGTCCAGATTTCTTGCTCTGAGGTTAAGAGGTATGACAAATGTGTCAGGGCCATCACAGTCAGCAGAGACATTTCAAATTGTGACATACTTGTTGCACTCCACTCCCCATGTAACGTGACACTGGATGTGTTCAAGCAAGGCAAGGAGCAGTTATGCAGTATAAATGTGCAGAGTATCCCCCCATCCAAGGTAGACACAAGCACTACTTTTATTCTGTCATTGATTTTACAGAATGTTCCGGTTTCTGTCATATTTTATACTGTTGATTTATGCTTATTATTACTCAGAAATTGCCTTTTGCTGTATGTTTAAGTAACAATGCTTTAATGACCATCATGTAAGCTTGTCTGAGATTGTCAAATAGAACGTAGCACTAAAACCCGAACAGGTAATCCAAAAAAAACACCTTCAGACCAAAGTAAGTAGAAAAAAAACTTTTTAATAGGACAATAAATCACACAGATTCTGGCAAGTTAAATTAAAAAAAAACTAAAAGCCACCCAGGACCCAGGACGACCTCTTTATCAAGATACAAAAACAAGTTATAATTTTTGTCCCTCCTTTATACATATTATCCCAATTGTGATATTAATTAATCTTGACCAATGTAAAAACTTTTCCAGTAAACAAAACATTTTTTTTTTTTTTTCTCTTTTTTTTTAAAAAAAAAAAAAGCAATACTACATCTATTTTATTATTATTTTATATAGATAAACTTATTAAGGACCAAGTTTTAAAACTATACTTACTAAACAGGTTCAAAACCTCAGATGTTAAACATTTGTCAAATTTTTTTTACATAAATTTTTTGTGTATATATATAATATATATATAATAAAATATAATAAAAAATAATAAAAATGTAAAAAAAATAAAAAATAATAAAAATAATAAAAAATCAAACAAACACAAACAAAAAAAACTGATGAATTGAAATGAATTAAAATAATTAAAAATATAACACCATACCTGTGTATTAGCTGTTCATTTTCTACTTATAAGATGATGCACCTAAGCTAGGCTATATCATAGTTGCCCTTCTCAACCTCAAAAAACTGCTTCATTCAGCTGGATGTTTGGGTTTGGCCCTGGGGGTTTGGATGCATTCAGTTCCATATATTGCCATAGCAGTTCAGTATTCCAGTGAAGCCCCCCAGTCCCTCAGTAACCTAGGTCATTTTTTTCAAAAATTAAACTCAAAAATTTTAAACCTATGGATTTACAGACTAAATTGCTTGTGTTCTCTTTTACTTACATCTTCTTTTGTTCATATATATTTTCTTTGTTCATATATCTGTTTGTTCAACAACAAAAAACAAAAGCCAACATAAAAGCAAAACAGTGCTGTTAAAACCCGATTGACAGGTAAAACTATATGCTGTCATCCAACTATCTCCCTCTTCAAAACCTTATCCTTGTTGTATAATATATAAGTTCATTGCTTGCATGATTTGCATTTGTGTTCTTTTTGTTTTTGCTTGTGTTCTTTCTCTTCTTCTAGTTGTCTTTCCTTTCTAGCTGTACTTTGAGATTCATGTTTCTTTCTTCTTTTTGTTATATATTTGTGTCAATGTTTTTTGTAATATTGTCATTCAAGACTTCAATTGGCCCATATTTTTATATATAATGTTCTTGTTTATTGAACTGCCATGTTGATTGATTAATTATTATCCTCCTCTGCTCCTCTTTATTATTATTTGTATTTTTCCATTTTTTTTGTTATTGTTATTATTATTTGTGTCATGTTATTTATTAGAGCTGTTCTATTTGGAAAATACAGATCTGTCCTTTCAACAACTAGGGCATCAAATATGTACATTAGATATCTCTTTAAACAATATTATGAAAAGAAATCCTAGATATTTGTCTTGTTTGTTAAATAAACTACTTGAACACTCACCTTTTGTTCCCTTGTGTTATTAGTTGTCCCTTCATAATTCCTTTTCTTATGGAACTGGAGAAACATTTGGAGTAACTTCTTTTCTATAAACACTAGATTGAAAACAATTTTGGGGTTCTTTTAATTTGAATTTACACTTGTGTATTGTTGTTTTAATGTGTGTAATTGAAGTAATTGTGTTGAAAGATGTTGAAGTAAATACATATATATGTGCGTTGCATCTTCTGTCACCACTGTATAAAATACATAATCCATCCAGGTCCAGGAATGTAAATTATGTATGTTGTCCAGGTGAAATACATATTGGGTCTCCCAGAGCTGCTAGAACTTGTTGCTTACTATCTTTCAGATTAGAAGACATATGGGTGCCCAGCCCTCTAATTAGCCTTTATGTCAACCTAGGCCGAAAAAAATAGATTCCATTTACTAATATAATAATAGAACTCATTAACCAAACCAGACCTGTGACATTATTGCTAAGACCAGATAATATTATTACTAATAGCTCATTATACCACTTCAACCCTGTGTCATGTGGAATACTTGGAAATAGTTCCTATGACATCTATTGAAGTCATGTGACATCACTTGAAATCATGTATCATTTCTCAATGAAGAATTCATTTTTTTATGTCTTTAGCAATGTTATTAAAGTTCTATAATGCTGTTAATGTTATTTCCACAAATTTTTTACATGTTTTCTAAACATTTTTAGCCCCAGCAACAATCGCCTTAACATAGTGGCTAAGTAATAGTGGGTGTAATCCTTTTCCATTGTAAACTGATTTGAGTGGTTTTTTTTGGTATAACACTGTGATAAATATTCGTGATATTGTGATAATATGCTGGCTTTTCATGTTTCGCATTGCAAATGATACTATGTACTTACTGATACTAATCTATACTGTTAAAATTTTTGTTTACAGTTTTAACTTTAATATTACCCTTTTGTAGGCTGTAATAAATGAGTGTTTCATAATTGGGAGATATACCTTTGTTATATTTCAATGTTTTACCTAACACAGTTTTTCTCTGGAGGAAATTTTTCATATATTGTCTAATTTGTTGTTTTGGATACCTCTATGAATCTCTGTTGCTTTGTCTGCCTAATTGTAACATGTACCATTGTCTTTGGCTTTTTACATGCTTGAACGGTTTTAAGAAATACACAGATAGTGTAGTGTATTATGCTCAAATTTAACAAACGTGTGTAATTTAAATTTTAAGTCCAACACAGTTTCTGTAATTTACAACTTTATCTCCAACACAATTTAACTTCCGCGTCCTTTTCAGTAATATTAAAAGTTTGTACACTACTTAATGTAAAAGTTATTTTAAATTTGTCATTTTTTAACTTTATGATGTCTCATTTTTATTTGTATTTACTCTGTTGCATATAGCTTTTGTACCTCTGTTTTTCTTTTATGTCTCATGCTTTTATACTGCTGTGTTATCTGTATTGGCTGTTTTGTTGTCTGTTGCACTTTTGACCTCCTGTCTGTTGGAACCTTGTTGTTGTTTCTATGTCTTTCTGTTTTTTGAATAACCTGTGCCCCGACACATTTGTGGCTGGTTTGATTTTTCAATTTAACACCCACTTGATTTTGGGCACATCCATATTTGACCATACTCCCATTTATAAAACACCATTTTACACCATTTCATTTACTCCTTGTCTGAGATTGTAAGATGCAAGTAACCTTTAATAAGCATACTGTTAGAGAATTGCCAACATTGAAAGCCTTTCTGTTGTTGCCAAGCAGAGAATACTTGCATAACTAGATAATGTATAAGCCTTGGGTATTGAAATGTATACAACAGTATTTGTAATAAGGACAAGATTACATTATTTTAAGAAGCTCGTTACATTTGTTGGAGACTTGCAGTCATCTTTGCAGGCTTTACCTGTAAACCAAACAGAATGCCAATCTATCATGGATGTGGTCCATTACCTGTATAGTAATCCTTTAAGCAATGTATCTTGAGCTTGTTTCTTGTTTGCTTTTCATTTTTTACTTTGATCATGTTTTTCCCATGAAACAAGTATATAGTTGTCAGACAGCAGGTATTTTTTGGATAAGAAACATTTTTACAAGTGGGGGTTGTGACGACCGTGCCCTGGCCCAGCAATCAAGGAGCCTCAATCCCACCACTGCCATCACTTGTGATGACCGTGCCCAGGCTGAGCAATCAAGGAGCCTCAATCCTCACCACTGACACCAGGGAGGTTGTCTCCTAGAAGAAAGGAAAGGATAACTAATACACACAGTAAAGTACAATTTCCCTTAAGTGCACACAGAAATCACAGTCAGCCTGGGGCTGGTTGCTCCCTTGCTCACCAGGTCCCCAATAAGACTCCCCACTGGCACAGCTATAGGGTCCAGGTCTCAGCCTAGCTGGGCAAGCTAGAACCTCCAGTACCCTCTCTGTCCAACCAGTGCTTCATGTCCCTGCCAAGTAGCTGACACAACACACACACACTTTGCGATAAGTATTTATACAACTTCACAGACACTCCTGGGAAAGGCTGACACAGATTCTCCAGCTGTGCCCCTTTACCCAGACCATATGCTAGTAATCCCTGCCACCACCCAGCTAATAATATCAATTACTAAAAGGTCCTTAAAAGGGTGTCAAATTATTACGGTGCAATATTATTATCCAATGGTAATGTGACTATACAGTCTAAGGCTTATTAAAGTGGCCTATTACAATAAAATCTATAAATATGCAATGTACTCTAGAGCTTATCTCTACACAAACCAGCCACAGGTAAAGGTTTTTAAAAATATTTAATAATAAATAATTAAAACACAAGATAAAACTACTACACCACAGAGATATCTAAGAGTTCAGAGATCACACAGAAACTTAAAATAATACAGTAGACAGGTATGATTTCAAAGAAAAATACCTAATTAATCTTTACTAGCTTTAACTATTCCTACAAGAAATTGCAGTGCTAGAAACTTACATGTGAGCTTAGGCAGAGTGCTGAGTTAGATATCCAAGATCAAAATGCTCTTAGACTCTTGTGAGAAATTGTATTTAAACATTACTAACAAACATGTCTCTAAGGCCCTCCCAAATTACATCATATTTGACACTTAGGTTTTCCCAGGCAAACAAACTGCCTTATTTAGCAATCTAACACCTGCTCAGAATCTTACAACAATATATGTCATTTCACATGTATATTCTAACAGAAACCAGAGCAATAAAGCACATTCCACATCTACATTCTGGTCATAAACTTTAGCCTTAAAACAATGGGCATGAAACCTTCATCCAGACACACTGAAGCCAAATTCTAACATGAAAGGGTCACAACATGCTTCATTGGGCCAGTAGACTGCAATGTTGTCACATATTTTGCAGTTCCACATTTCACAATATTCTTTTACACTCAAGAAATGCCTGTATTTTACATTTATTTACAAATACAACAATTATATATCAAATTCTATTTGACTAGGCTGGCAGCCTTCGCCCATCTCTACTCAATCATCACCCCCCCCCCGGGGAACTCAAGCAAGTTTTTCAATTGCCCCTTGAGAAACATCGCTTGAGAGTGTCAGCTCTATCTGGGTGTACTTCATCCCATTCCCTGTCTTGAGAGCCCATCTGCATTGGCACTGTGGTGCTGCACTGACATATCATATGCTTGCAACACCAGACTCCATCTTAGCAACTTGGCATTTTGCTGACTGGCTCTGTTTAACCATGTTAGAGGGTTGTGACCTGTCATCACAGTGAATTTTCTTCCATACAGATAAGGCTGAAGTTTTTGTAGTGCCCACACTATGGCTAGACATTCCTTTTCTACCACTGCATAGCATTCCCCCCTGGGTTGGAGCCTATGACTGAGATAAACAACTGGGTGCTCTTCTCCCTCTGAAGACATCTGGCTAAGTACAGCCCCCACCCATAGTTTGAAGCATCCACCTTAACAACAAAGTTTTTGCTGTAGTCTGGACTGGCTAACACAGGGAGTCCTCCCAAAGCTTCCTTAAGCTTCTGAAATGCCTGCTCACATGCTGGGGTCCACACTACCTTATCTGGCCTGTTCTTCCTTGTCAGGTCTGTGAGGGGAGCAGCTATGGTACTATAATTGGGAACAAACTTTCTGTAGTACCCTGCTGTCCCTAAGACTGCCCTCACCTGCTTTTTGGTAACAGGTGCAGGCCATGCCTGAATAGCTTCCACTTTGGCAGGTTCTGGCCTTATCTTACCACTCCCCACTCTATGTCCTAGGTAGGAGATCTCTGCCATACCCACCTGACATTTGCTCGGCTTAATGGTCAACCCTGCCCTCTGTAGTCTGCCCAGCACCTCCCTGACATGCTGAAGGTGCTCTGGCCAGGAATGGCTGTAGATAGCAATATCATCCATGTAAGCAAGGGCAAACCCTCCTGCTCCTGCTAAGATATGATCTACCAGCCTCTGGAAAGTCGCTGGGGCATTTTTCATCCCAAAGGACATCTTTGTGAACTCGTACAAGCCAAAAGGAGTCACAAAGACTGACTTCACTCTAGTACTGGGAGTCAAGGGCACCTGCTAGTAACCCTTTGTAAGATCAATGGTTGTAAGATATTTAGCCCCACCCAGCTGCTCTAGGGTCACATCTTTCCTAGGCATGGGGTAAGCATCTGACTTTGTGTGACTATTTAATTTCCTGTAATCCACACAGAACATGTTTCTGCCATCCTTCTTTGGCACCAACACTACTGGTGAAGCCCAGGGACTGTTGGACTCTTGAATCACCCCTAGTTCTAACATCTCCTGTACCTCCTCCCTCAGAGTCTGTTTGACTCTTTCAGGCACCCTATAAGGGGCCTGCCTGATTGGCTTTTGGGGTCCTGTATCCACCTGGTGCTGCACCAGGTGGGTGCTCCCTAGTTTTCCGGTGAACATTCCCCCAAACTCCAGCAACACTGCTCGGATTTCTTGGACCTGTGTAGGAGATAGCTGCTGGGACATTGCTACCCCTTCCACCGAAGTGCCAGCCCAAGTCTCACTGAGGTGATCAGTCACAAGATCTCTCTCAGACTCCTCCTGCAATTCACTGCAAATGCTTGGCACAAGGGCCTCCCTATCATGCTAAGGTTTCAACATGTTAACATGGTACAATTTGTGCCCCTGCCATCTGCCTAGCACTTCCACCATATAGTTAACATCACTTACCTTTCTTACCACCTTGTAGGGTCCCTCCCAAGTTGCCTGCAACTTGTTGTGTCTGACAGGAATGAGAACCATCACCTGCTGCCCTGCAGCATACTCTCTAGCTTGAGCATTCCCATCATACCACACCTTTTTCTGTTGTTGGGCTTCTGTCAAGTTCTCCTGGGCCAGGCCCATGAGTTCCCAGAGTCTTGTCCTGAGGTTCAGAACATATGCCACAACAGACTCCTTGTGAGACTCACACTCACCTTCCCACTCATCTTGAATTAAATCTAGAGGTCCCCTCACCCTATGCTCATACAGCAACTCAAAGGGAGAAAAACATGTGAATTCCTGGGGAACCTCTCTGTAAGTAAGCAAACAACAGATAGGGCAAATAGATGTCCCACTCCCTCTTAAACTGATCTGCAAATTCCTGTAGCATGGACTTGATCGTAGAATTTAATCTCTCAACAAGACCATTAGTCTGAGGATGGTAGGGGGTGGTCTTCATGTGTTTCCCCCACAGGACTTCCACAGACAAGCCAGCAGGTCTGACATAAAACTGGCACCTCTGTCAGACAGTATTTCTTTTGGGAAACCTACCCTGCTGAAAATCTCTAGCAAAGCATTTGCCAACTTCTCGGCCTCAATGGAGGACAACGCCACTGCCTCAGGATATCGTATAGCATAATCTACAATCATATGGATATAATTTTTCCCTGTGGAACATGGGGTACTCAGAGGACCCACAATATCCATAGCTACCCTCTGAAATGGCTCCTCAATCACAGGCAAAGGCATCAAAGGAGCTCTCACCTTGTCTCCTGCCTTGCCTACCTTTTGGCACTGCTCACAGGTCCTGCAGTACCCTGTTACATCTTTGGAAATTCCAGGCCAATAGAAGTTTTGCATAATATGCCTCTTTATACATTTTATGCCCATATAACCTGCAAAGGGAATATCATGGCTATGGCTAGAAGTGCCAGATGGTAAGCTCTAGGCACTACCAACTGCTGTACTCTCTCACCTTCTAGCCCTCCCTCAGGGGTCCACTCTCTGTACAGTAACCCTTTGTTCCAGTATACAGATTCCCCCTTCCCTTGGGAATCAGGTGCCTCCCTAGCTACCTGCCTCAGGCCTTGCAATGTAGGGTCTGAGAGCTGAGCCTGTCTCAACTCTCTCCTTATAACCCTTCCCAGCTCCCCTTTCACAGGAAGTATGGCATCCTCTGACAGCGGTGCCTTACTGTCAGCCTGGGTACTACTACTCACCTCTACCTTTGCAGTTACCCTGTCCAAGGGAACATCAGTACCCACAAGCAGCTGTGGCTCACATTCAGTCTCACTGCTACAGTGTGGCTCACTCCCTGAAGTAAACACCTCAGCAGTCCTGGGTGCAAGTATGCAGTCTGTCTGGGTCTCCTCCAGGCTACCAGACCCACATGCTTGTCTCCTAGCTTGACTGCATGTAACTGCATAAGTACATAATACTGCCTCATCCAAATCCTTCCCTCTCAGGATATCTGCAGGATGGTAGTTCCATACCCTTGTCATCTCAAGACAACCCACTGTTGGCATTTTGTCTTTCCCACTTACTGGCTCCCTCACCTTCGGTCCCCCACCTTGCCTCCGTGGACATCTGTATGCCACATGGCCCCACTGGTTGCATTCAAAACATTTAACCCTAGCTCCTGGCCATGTAACTGGACTAGTAGTTTCCCCTGCTACTGGCAGATTCTGTTGGGGCAGTCTGTGCTGCCCACCATGGGTACCTTTAGTCCCATGAGCAGTACTGGGGGTCCCTTTCCTAGGCAGGGCTGCCCTGCTGGCCAGGTATAGGTCTCCCTTCTTCCCCAACTCCTCTGAAGTAGCACACTGTCTATCAGCTAACCAGATCCTTGTGTCCTCAGGCAAAGTGCTAAGGGCCTGTTCCCTTACCAAAAGGTCTGCCAGCCCTTCAAAAGTGGTGACCTGACATCCACTCACCCAGCTATGAAAATATGTGCTCAGTTCAGCAACAAATTCACATACATTTTCATCTGCCTTGCGTCTATGCTCACAAAACTTTTTCCTATATATTTCAGGTGTTAGTTTAAAACATTCCAACAAGTGTCTTTTTACAGCAGTATAATCAAAACAGTCAGTGTCATGCATTTTTGCTAAAGAAGTTACAGCTTTACCATGGAGTAAGGGGTCAGGAACTGTACCCAGAGCCCTTGGTCAACTTCATACTGTTTACATACCCGCTCAAACATATGAATGAAGCTATCAAAATTATCCCCCTCTTTAAACTGTGGAAGAAATTTACTGACCTTTTGTGCTTCTGGGGTCCAGTTACTCCCTTCCCCATTACCTCCATGACTCTGGCGAAGAGTCAGCATTTCCCTCTCATGCCTCTTCTGTCGTTCATTTTCCTCAGCTTGTAGACTCCTCATTTTCTTTCTGCTTCTAGTTCCATACGCCTGGCCTCCAACTCAAGTCTCTTTAGCTCCAGCTGGATTTTTAAGTCCACTGTAGAAAGGTTGAGCTGTCCATTCTCCGAGGATATTGTATCTCCACTGTCAGTCTGATTGTCCTCCAGGCTGCTGTTTTCTGATGCAACTGTAACCAAGGCTGCAATCAGGTTGGCTTTAGTCAGGTTTCCATGCACCAGCCCCCTAGCCTGGCATATCTCTGCCAGCTGGCTCCTTGTCAGCTTTCCATACTCCTCTGCTGACATGCTGCCTGCTCATCCTAACACTATGCTAACAAAAGAAGTAAAACAATTGTGATATGAACTCTGAGTATATACTGTGTGGCTGTTGTAGAGTCCAAAACACTTTTAGAGATCACTGTACATACGCTACAGGAATTCACTCTACCCAAACCACTACAAGCCAATTAGTATGTGAAGTAGATCCCACCACTGCCAAACACTTGTGACAACTGTGCCCTGGACCAGCAATCAAGGAGCCTCAATCCCACCACTGCCACTACTTGTGATGACCATGCCCTGGCCCAGCAATCAATGAGCCTCAATCCTCACCACTAACACCAGGGAGGTCATCCCCTAGAAGAGAGGAAAGGATAACTAATACATACAGTAAAGTACAATTTCCCTTAAGTGCACACAGAGATCACAGTCAGTCTGGGGCTGGTTGTTCCCTTGCTTACCAGGTCCCCAATAAGACTCCCCACTGGCACAGCTATAGGGTCCAGGTCTCAGCCTAGATGGGCAAGCTAAAACCTCCAGTACCATCTCTGTCCAACCAGTGCTTCGTGTCCCTGCCAAGTAGCTGACACAACACACACACACACTTTGAGATAAGTATTTATGCAACTTCACAGACACTCCTGGGAAAGGCTGACACAGATTCTCCAGCTGTGCCCCTTTACCCAGACCATGCGGTAGTAATCCCTACCACTACCCAGCTAATAATATCAGCTACTAAAAGGCTCTTAAAAGGGTGTCCAATTATCACTGTGCAATATTATTATCCAATGGTAATGTGACTATACAGTCTAAGGCTTATTAGAGTGGCCTATTACAATAAACTCTATAAATAGCAATGTACTCTAGAGCTTATCTCTACACAAACCAGCCACAGGTAAAGGTTTTTAAAAATATTTAATAATAAATAATTAAAACACAAGACAAAACTACTACACCACAGAGATATCTAAGAGTTCAGAGATCACACAGAAACTTAAAATAATACAGTAGGACAGGTCTGATTTCAAAGAAAAATACCTAATTAATCTTTACTAGCTTTAACTATTCCTACAAGAAATCACAATGCTAGAAACTTACATGTGAGCTTAGGCAGAGTGCTGAGTTAGAGATCCAAGATCAATATGCTCTTAGTTTCTTGTGAGAAATAGTATTTAAACATTACTAACAAACAAGTCTCTAAGGCCCTCCCAAATTACATCATTTTGACACTTAGGTTTTCCCAGGCAAACAAACTGCATTATTTAGCAAGCTGACACCTGCTCAGAAACTTACAACAGTATAAGTCATTTCACATGTATATTCTAACAGAAACCAGAGCAATAAAGCACATTCCACATCTAAATTCTGATCATAAACTTTAGCCTTAAAACAATGGGCATGAAACCTTCATCCAGATGCATTGGAGCCGAATTCTAACATGAAAGGGTCACAACATGCTTCACTGGGCCAGTAGAGTGCATTGTTGTCACATATTTTGCAGTTCCACATTTTACAATATTCGTTTACACTCAAGAAAACATGCCTGCATTTTACATTTATTTACAAATGCCAGAATTCTATATCAAATTCTGTTTGACTAGGCTGGCAGCCTTTGCTCATCTCTACCCAATTGTCAAAGGGGTATCACAGCGATTGCTACTTTCAGCATGTTACTTGGTATTTTAATAAAGTTGAATATAAATTATGATTAGAACTGCAGTGCAAGAAGTGGTTTGAATTAAGTGCTGCTTGTTTTTCTTGCATCTATATCATATTATTGTACGATGTAAATAACAAACGCTATTTCATTGTACCGATAATATCGAAACAACAAAATATCGAACAAACGGAGCAGCAAATTTTTCCCAGGAAAAAAAATTGTTGCTCTGTAAAAAAAAAAAAAAAACTTAAACATAATTTTAAGTGGTGGGCTTCGCCCCACACACACACCCCCCATGTGAGGGGCTGTGCCCCCCACACCCCCCCCCATTTAAATATACCAACTCCAAGATCAAATCATAGTGGAGGAAATGGCAAAGTCCCGAAGACGGCCCACCAATTTTTTTCCCTGGGAATAAATTTGATGTTCCGTGACTTTGCTATTTTGCCATTTCGACAGTATTGGATCGACTAAATAGCATTCGCTATTTAGTCCATTCAATAGCATCATATAGACCCGTTTTTCTTATACTTGATTTTGACTGGCATTCCAGTAATGTATTTAAAAATTAATTTATTTTTTCATGCCTCAGAAGGTTTTTGTTTCCATCTAGATATTAAGTAAGCTGCCATGCAGCCAATGCATTGAACTATTTTATTTTCTTCTACACTTCAGTTTGTCTTGATTGGACTCGTATAAGGACGGTTTGGCACCCAGGGGAGTGTATTTAATTAAAGTTACAGCTTTTGTGGTTTTGACCATACCTCCTCCCCTTTCTAGTTGGCCACACCACTTCCCATTGACCCCACCCATTCAGCTGTCTCCTGCAGCCCCCCCTTTGATTTGAAGTCACCAGCCGCCACTGATAAAAGTTTGCTTAGTTTGTATGATGTTGCTATAAAAAATTTGGTGCACTGAACTATTGACTGTATTTGCTCTGTAAAAAGGACATCTGGAAGAAGTGAGCAGTTGTTATCCGCCTATTGGATGAGAGGCATGGCTTACTTTCTTAATGTTATACTGTCACTAATTTTATTCAGAACCATTTGTAAAGTGTGCAATTTATAGATATTTATAGATAGTTGAAATGAATCCTCTAACCATTATACTGGGCAAACTTGAAACATAAAAGGATATATAATCTACACGCTCATGTTTTGAAGCTTAGTATAATGGCTTGATGATCGTATTAGATCAGCAAATAGATGTTCGGATGAACGAGCATCAGATATACACCTAGCAGGTATTGAGTGAAAACTACTTTTTGAAATTTACACAGTTCCTAGTGCTTCAGTTACTTTACTATATTAACCAAGACTGTTCATTTCAACTAAATGTCACTAATTTTATTCAGAACCATTTGTAAAGTGTGCAATTTATAGATATTTATAGATAGTTGAAATGAATCCTCTAACCGTTATACTGTGCAAATTTGAAACATCAAAGGATATATAATCTACACGCTCATGTTTTGAAGCTTAGTATAATGGCTTGTTGATCGTATTAGATCAGCAAATAGATGTTCGGATGAACGAGCATCAGATATACGCCTAGCAGGTAATGAGTGAAAACCACTTTTTGAAATTTACACAGTTCTTAGTGCTTCAGTTAGTTTTCTATATTAACCAAGACTGTTGCTATTGTAAAAGAATGGAATAAGGACAGTGCATATTTAGAGAGGCAGCTATACTTTATTTAAGCCGTATTATTTATAATGTGCCTTAGATCTTGTTTTGCTAATAAGGTGAGCACTGTATACAAATTTTTGGGGGTTAAATTATTTATATTGCTTAAATGCTGCAATGTTAATATGTACATTTATAGAAGTGCTAATGTAGATACTTAGGTCAGTATTTGAATGTAAAATCTTTTACATTTTAGATGAGTTTTAATTGTCTAGTTAACTTACAATGACTATCTATTTAAGGCTGTAAGTGAGATAGGAGTGCGGACTTCATTTACTTAATGTAAGGGCGAAAATTTAAAATGATTGTTCAATGAAAGTTTTTGAAAATGAGTGAATGTTTTTGTAAGTATATAAAGATTGTATTTGTTTTTATAACTGTTTATGTTGATGGTCTGAAGAAGCCACATTGGTGGTGAAAGGGCTAACCTGATATTAAATGCTTTTATAATGCATGCTGTTTGGAGCCGTGCTTCTTACTACCGTTTCTTTCATTTTTGCTGTTGCTTATTTGCTTCAACGGTGTTTGTTAGCTAGCTGGTTGTTGCTCTATATTTTGCTGTTTGATTATTAATGTTTAATTTATGAAACTTATAACATCAAAATAGCATATGAAAAGCCCAAACCAATTAGAGAGTCTCTAAGACAGTAAAAATTAAATATTAGTAAGTCTTTCCAATACAAATTTCATGTCGCCAGTGTAATGGTCAAAATAATAAAGTCTGCTGGCCAAATAAAATGAAACTTGGTGGACAATTGTCAACATCCAGCTGAAGCTATATCAGCCACAAAATGTGCATTTTATTCTAAGAATAATGTCCTGTGTGTAAAAAACTATAATGCAACTCACTATCATCGTCAAAAACCACAGCCACCATAGAATGGCGAAATAAGGTCAACAAATAAGATGTTAATATTTGAGTATCACATTCCATATATATAAATACATTAAAACTCATTGCCGACAACAAGAGGCAAACACTGTTAAATATATAATATGCTTGTAAAAAGTTTTTAGCTTAATAATTTAAAAACAAGCATAGAGGCTTTCCCACTTCAGATAAATAACCTTTTACATTTCTCGTATGTGCATGGCTATACTTCAAAAAGGGACCCGTCCATTCCAAAGATGTTTTTTTTTTATCCAATGAATTTAAAGACCAGTCGGGACAAAGAACCAGACTTTCGACTAATGAGATACAAAGAGTCATGCACCAATCAAAAAAGTTAACAGTGTGCATTGACCAATTGAGCGTAGCTACAGCAACATCCACAATAGCAAACTACAAAATATGATGCCTTTATGATCCAGAATTTTTAAGCTAAGAAGTATCAAAAAACATAGCACAGTAATTCACACAGAACAAACAAGTTGCCAGTTGGCAACCCATCTTACAACAAAGGGGTTTACATTCAGTTTGCTAAATTTATCGTTAATGCCTGAATGTGGGATTGTGTTGAAAGCCTTTACCAAGTCAAGGTATGTTGTGTGTGCAGATTTGCCCTCATCAATGGCCTTGTTCACACTTTCAAAGAAATCCACCAGATTTAACAGGCAGGATCTGCCCTTCACATAGCCGAATTGGGTAGGACCCAGGGTTTGGAAGTCACCTATGTCTTTATTTATGAGGTCCTTTATGATACATTCCATGGTCAGGCGTATGGGTCTGTAATTCCCCGGGTCTGTTGCTCGGCCACCTTTGTGGAGGGGAATAACTGTAGCTGTTCTCCATTCCGCAGGAACAAAGCCTGTGGTTAGGCTATGATTGAAAAGGGTACTTAGTGGTGATGCTAGTTCATGTTTTAGCCTGGTTAGAAGACCGCCTTGGATGTCACCGGGTCTCATAGAGGCTGTGTTCTTTGCTGTGGATAGGGTTTGAGGATCTGCGCTTCAGATATGTAAAGTAGGTGGGAGTTTGGGGGAGGGTTTGTTGTAAGTTAGGGGAGGATAAAGGAGTGAAATGTTCCCCAAACCTATCCACTAGCAGGTTCACTATCTCTGAGGCATCAGTGTGTGTGATACCATTGGCCACCAGTTCTGCACATGCTTGGGTCCTACCCTTTAGGGTTATGTACATAGCTGTAAAAGGCTTTATGGTTATCCTTAGCAGCATTTGCTAGGTTTCTGACTAAGGAGCTCTTGGAGGATTTGACAAGTTGTCTTATTTGTCTGTTGAGGCTGAGAAGGGTGCCTTTCATTGTTGGGTCCTTGCCTTTGCACCATGCCATTTCTACCCTAAACTATACCTTCCCCCTGAAGGTTCGCTAGGCAGTCAATCTCAAGGAAAATTTATAATACCTAGCCAATTATCCATGTCCCATTTGAATGAAGATAGTTGTATCACACTGCTTAATCTACAGGGACAATCTAGTCCAAAGGTGAGGAAAATACTTAGTACTGAATCTGTCTCTCCACCTAGCTTTATTGATCTGCTGAAGCAATTATAGATCCCTTGTATAGTATTTGTAGGACTGTTTAATTTGTGAAGGTGTAAGAGCTTTTGGACTGCTGGGCTTCCAGTTGGTCATAAGCCAAAGCATAGGGCTGCCCTGAGGAGTCTATCAGGCACTGCAAAGAGGAACAGTTCTTCTACTCTTTTCTGGTAGTCCAGGATTTCAAACCTATGACCCATTTTGTTAGGAACATCTAAGGTCTTTCCAGCTGTTTGGTATACCTGGTATGTCTGGTAAGATACATGCAAAAGGAGATATTGTAATCTACAGCTGGTCTGATCAGTGCTGAATGCAATAACTTCTTTAGATCTGGATAACATTCCCCTGGCGATCAGCTGTGCCAAGTAGAAGGATTTTCTGACAAAAACTGCTACATAGTAATCAAAGGAGGGGAACTAGCAACCCAGGTTCCCAGATCTCTAATCATAGTTTCATTCTGAACTGAGGTATTGGCAATGCTAATGCTAGCAGGATGGGTTCTCTGCAAATACGACAATGTTGCATTTTTAAGACACTAATTTTAACCCATTTTCAATATACCCAACGTGTCAGATGGGGATTTGATATTGACTTCCATTGTGAAGTTATCTGCAGACTTTGTTTGCCTTAGGACCTGGTTTTACTCTGTAGGTCAGAGGAGTGAATGCTGAAAAAGAGGGCAGTCCCAACACTGAGCCCTGTGGGAAAACATTAATCATCTCCAAGTTCTCTTATGCTGCCCCTGCCCCCTACAGCATGTGGATTCTGTCGGTAGGCAGAATTGCTATCCATTGTACAACACGGAGGTCTAAATGTAATGAATTTAGTCTATTAATGACTGCAGGGTGGATGGTGTCAAATGCCTTGTCCAAATCAAGGTAGGTTGTATGTTCATTGTGATTGGTGTCAGCAGCTTGTGTTATGTTTTCAAATAGTTTACAAGGCTCATTAGACAAGATCTACCTTTTACAAAACTAAATTGTTGTGGATATAGCCTGATGAGAATTTGAATGTCAGTGTTAGTCAAGTCTGTTGTAATACATTCTATGGCCATACAAATGAGGCTTGATAGGCTTATGGGCATATAGATTCCATGGTCAGTAATGTAAGGCCACATTCATGGAGTGGCATCACCAGTGCTTATGCCAACCCAGACTGAGCCTGAGTTAAATAGTTTATGGAGAAGTTCCACCAGGGCATGTTTAGTACTATTTAACATACAATCAACTATGTTATCTGGTCCCATGGAGGAAATTTTCTTAGTTTTGGACAGCACTTGAGTGGATTCACTAGACAATCTCGATGTACTGAAATGTCGAATTTCAGTACGTCAAGACTGAATAGTGGAAAGTGTACTTACGCAAAACTGCACTATGCCAAATGCGGAAGTGTCAAATCCGCAAATGTTGAATCCGCTATTGTGGTGTCGAGTTTGTGACATGTGGTGCGGTTTGTGGATATATCTGATGTTTCAGGTAAGTGGTGTGTGTGTGAGGGTATTGGGTAAGGATTTTAGTGTGTGTCAGTGTGTGTGGTGGTGTTTTCGTGTGTTTGTGTGTTTAGTGCGATCTCGGAGTTAGAATATATAAGTAGGGGGGTCTGGCGGTGCAGCCCCCCCTGCTTATAGGTAGGTTAGGTGTGTTTGTGTGTGTTGTTATGTTTGTTTTAGTGTAGTTAGGTAGGTGTATGTGTGTGTGCTTATGTGCTGGTTTGTGTGTGTGTGTGTGTGTGTGTGTGTGTGTGTGTGTGTGTGTGTGTGTGTGTGTGTGTGTGTGTGTGTTTATGGTTGCAATTGTGTTATTCATGATTTTGGGTTTTCGAGTATGTGGTTTTTCCACTATTCAGTCTCGAAATACTGAAATTCGACATTTCAGTATTTTGAGATTGTATAGTGAATCCCACTTGAGTATATATTTCTTAATGATGAAGGGGGAGATTTGAGAGATATGGAAGTCATAAGCACCTTTTATTGCAAATTTCGTAATAGTGGACTACCAGGATGGTTTGCTTTTAAATTTCCTATTGTATTTGGATCTGGATAGCACTGCTGATTCTATACATTTATTTATATAAGTATAAATCTCTTGCTTGAGTCTATCTACTGAGGTTAATTCTGTAGTGATGTTATAAGTGAATTTTGAGACTTCATCATAGAATTTGAGATTTGTGCACTTGAAATATTTGAATTCCAATATACTTGTTAGATAGCTTGAGTGAAAAGGCTACTAGTTTATGGTCTGACTTAAAGAGGGAGGTACTAGTAGAGCTTTGCATGATGGCACTGCATTTGTAAGCACCAGATCACAAATATTTTGTGCACTAGTTCGGCTAGTAACAATGTGGTCTACTGAGTTTTTATTTATTTATTATATATAAACATTTCTGTGCATAAACTATGTTGGAAGTGTTGGTGCTCCAATCACTTGATGGGTAGTTAAAGTCTCCCAGAATGATGGAGGTCTTATTCATGGATAGTTCATCCATGACATGTAAGAACCTGACATGAACATCTAGAGTGATGCAAGCAGTCCTATAAATTCATCCATGACATGTAAGAACCTGACATGAACATCTAGAGTGATGCAAGCAGTCCTATAAATTCATCCATGACATGTAAGAACCTGACATGAATATTTAGAGTGATGCAAGCAGTCCTATAAATTCATCCATGACATGTAAGAACCTGACATGAACATCTAGAGTGATGCAAGCAGTCCTATAAATTCATCCATGACATGTAAGAACCTGACATGAACATCTAGAGTGATGCAAGCAGTCCTATAAATTCATCCATGACATGTAAGAACCTGACATGAACATCTAGAGTGATGCAAGCAGTCCTATAAATTCATCCGTGACATGTAAGAACCTGACATGAACATCTAGAGTGATGCAAGCAGTCCTATAAATTCATGCATGACATGTAAGAACCTGACATGAACATCTAGAGTGATGCAAGCAGTCCTATAAATGGCAATAAATAGATTATTTTGTTTAGTTTGATTTGAAATTCATTTCATTGGTGTATCTTATACCTCTCAAATGTCCAGATTTTCCCAGAGTGTCCTGAATTTTACTTCATGTTTTGGTCTGTTCCTCATAAAATATCTGGTTTTCTTGCAAATCACTAAGGGTTGAGGTCACAAAATGATGACATACATATGCGTTTCTGATTTCATATCCTACAGATCTCCTTTTATTCTAGCAAAATTTATTAGAGAGATATTTGGTATTAGTAACTGAAGAAAGTTCAAGAGGTGCAGACATTGTGAATCATACAGAAGTGGCAGAAATGAAGTGGATTGCCAAATTACAGGCTAATAAAGATCCCGGTTTAAATGGGGTTGCACCTTTAAAGCCTTCATTAAAAGCTCAAAGGCTTTCTTATCAGAGTTAATGTATTTCATTGGCATATTGGATATTACTCTTTTAAATTAGGTTAATTTTCTTGAAAGAGTAGATCTGTAGAAGCACTTATTGTGTGGAAGTGCTAATATTTTCTTTTAGGCCTCCATTGTATGTCTTTATTTATTTATTTACTGGATTAAAGTACACGTTTTTCGCCATGGTGATCACCTTGATTTTTATTTCATTGAGTTTATTTGTGTAAGATCAACCTCCGGTTGCTTGTGGTATTTTCCTGGTTAAAGAAATAGATTGCAGAAAGTCAATAAGATCCAAAAAGGTTAGAAGTATGATAAAACAAAAGAACACAGTAATCAAAACCATTAATAGAAATGTACCCAATATAAAAGAAGTAAATAGGATATATTACTGTGCTGCAAAATTAATAACACGTAATGTCCTACCACAAAAATACAGGCAATACAGGATAGGAATCTAAGAAATCAAATGCTGTCGTGGAGGTATTGAACAGAGAAAACTACAAAATAAGCAATTCATTGATGATCAAAAAAAAGCTTCATAGAGAATTGGAAAACAAAGTAAAAAGAACAGAAACACCACCAAAAAAGAAGAAATAGGCACATTTTGTGAAATATCTATGAATATCCAGTGGAACATAACAAAGATGATAAATAGATAAAAGAAGTAAAAGAAACAGTAAGAAGTTCAAATGTACAGGAAATGAAATAGGATGAAGTAACAGCTAGAGAAATTGAAACAAAATAAGAAAAGCTCTGAAATGGAAAACTCCAGGCCCAGATGCAGTACCTAACTTCTGTTTAAAAGTACTAATATGGTTGCACGAAGATCTAGTCTTGAATAAGAACTGCTTGCATGTATACCCCAAACACACAACAACCTGGTTAGCAACAGGAAAAATGATATTCTTTCTAACAGTAAACCTGCAAGCTTTCCTAAAAATGATAGACCAATAACTTGCCTTCCAACAATATATAAACTATATACTGGAATGATGCCAACAGAATTGTGAAGAAAACTCAGTCTTGACAACAGAACAAAGGGATAATAAAATAAAGTCATATGGAACAAAGGATCATTTGTTGTTAAATAAAGTTATAATAGGGAATTGTAAAAAGGGGAAGAATCTAAGTATGTCATGAATAGATTACAAAAAGGCATTTGACAGTATGCCACATTCATGGATAAGGGAGTGCTTAAAGATGTATAAGGGACACCCTACATTGATTGATTATATGAAAGTGACCATGAAACAGTGGCAAACCACTTTGCAGCTAAGCCATGATGAAGGAGAAATTATTATCCCAGAGAGAAAAATTCAAAGGGGGATATTCCAGGGTCATTATTTCTCACCACTGCTCTTTTGTCTTGCCGTAAACCCATTACGCTGTCTGATTAACAGATTAGGTCATGGTTACAATTTGGCTATCAAACAATAGCAAAATGTAAAGACTTATCATCTTCTTTTTGTGGATGCTTTAAAACCGTATGGTTCATCAGATAAGGAACTGAAAGCACAACTAGAAGTGATCAAAACTTTCACAGATGATATAATAAAAGTGCAATGCAGCATTTAAAGCAGGAAAGCTGCAGCATCAAGAAAATGTCAGTCTGGGAGAGGAAAATAATATAAAAGAACTTGAGCAGGAGGGAGTATATTAATATGTGGGAAATGATGAAGGATCAACAATAAAACATGAACAAATGCAAACAAAACTCAGTAAAGAATATTTTGGAAGACTAAAATTAATACTGAAAACTGCTCTGACATGTAGGATCAAAGTCCAAGCTATAAACTAATCTGTTCTTCCTATTCTAAGGTACAGTTTTGGAGTGACTGACTGTCCCCAAAGGTGTTGGATCAGTTGGACAAGAAAACAAGAAAAATGTTTCATGCTTATCAAATGATATATAAAAATCATTGTATACCAAGTTTATATATCCCTCATTCTGGAAGAGGCATGGGCCTCCTTGAACTTGATCTAACTTCTCCACTTAGTTTATTAGAAGCATATCAGTGTCAAGCAGGAATGGAAACCAAACCAGAAGTAGGCAAAAATTAGGCAGCAACTGAATGTGCCAAAAAACAAAAGAAAAAATATAAGAGGAAGGATCAGATGAGAAGGCAATAAATGTGGAAAAGGCATAAATATAGTTGGAAATACAGAAAACTCCTGGAATAACCTCATGACGATCAGAATCTGACATAGGAATGGTTAAGGACAGGTGAATTTAGACCAAAAGATGAAAAGTTAATGTTAGCAGCCCAGGATAGTGGGCTACATACACATTGGTTTATAAAGACCATAGAACATGTGAGAAATAGCCAGACTGAGGTTCTGCCAAACAGAACTGGAAACAGTCGCACATCTTGTTGCTGGGTGTGATACACTAATGGCACAGGACCTATATACAGAAAGGCATAATAATGTGGCAAGACTGTTGCACTGGGAACTGTGCAAACATTATGATATTGAAGTAACCAAGAAGCAGTGGAAGCAAGAGCCACAAAGCATTATAGAGAATGATGAAGTTTATACCACATGGGATTACCCTTTACTAACAGTTCAAAAAACAGATTCAAGAAAACCAGATGTAGTAGTCCATGAAAAGAAGGCAAAAGGAGCATTTATTATTGAAATTGCTACACCCAGTGAATACATTATCTTACATACAGAGAGGCACAGTCATAACATACCAGGATTTGGAGGCAGAAATTAGGGTAATGTGGAAGAAGGATATCCTGACAGTTTCAATAGTAGTAGGATAAATGGGTCATATAAAAATGAATTTACAGTCTTATTTAGGTACCCTATAGATACATGTAACTCCATATACATTTTTATTAGACCCCATGCCAAACTTAGATTCTTCCCCTTTTTACAATTCTCCATTATTACTTTAATTAGCAACAAATGATGCTTTGTTCCATGTGAAATTCTTTTGTCACCTTTTTGTTCTATTGCCATGATTGAGGGTTTTTAAACAAGAAACATCTTCACTGAATTTTCATTTATGCTATTGGCAACCATACATTTATATAAAGGAAAACAAACCATATTGACATATTTTCAGTTATAAACATTATGCATGACTTATAATCTATGCAATTATTGTCAAACATTACATGACTCATTCAGTTCCTACCATCCCTTAAACTTCATTCCTCCTCCAAAACATTATTCTGCATGTATTGATCCCACAATTCCCATCTGTTATGTAATTTGTTCCTATCCTTTCCTAAAGATCCCCACTTCCAGTTCTTGTTTCTGTTGCTATATTCACTACTTCTATTACACTTGGCTTAGACTTTGATTTTCATTTTCCAGTAATTGCTTTTTGGGCAGCCACTAGACTTAAATTCAGCAAGCCCTGACTATGTACCCCTAACTGCAGTCATCTATTGGCAGAATCGATTTTCTCCATTCCCCTGTTGGCTTAGTTTTCAGAATATTTTCTTGTCATTCTCCTTAAGGATCTGCATCCAAAACCACAGTCTCTCCTTGTTTCTTGAGCTCCCTCCCCATTTTATCATTATCCCTTTCCACTTTGACTTATAGCTTTCTGCTTGTGTTATGTATAGGATCCCCAGCTTTGCATCTCTGAAATACCCCTTGAGATCAGGTAATCTCACGTCACATTGTTCTGCTGGAAGCATCAACATATCCCACTTGGCTCTTGCTCTGTTCCCCTCCCAGATAAGTCTTTATTAATTATTGCCCACAGCTTCTCTTCTGGTTGATAAAAATATGCCTGACCTGTGTATAAATCAAAAGGGACTAAAAACATTTTCACTGCTTGTATCTTGCCATCCATAGCCATAAAACAGAACTTCCAATTTCTCAGCTTTTGTATTATCTGTTTAGTTTCATCCGACATCTCCTTTGCTGACATAACAGAGTCCTTTTAAATCCATACTTTTAAGTACTTCATTTTATCATGTCCCCATGTGTGTGTGAATACATAGTTTATAACTATTGCCTTGGCTTTGTCTTCATTATTCTTGTACCCTGAAAAGACTTGGAACTCTTTCAGAATGTTCCGCAACACTGAGATGCACTTTTCTGGTTTTATCGGGTATAATATAATATCATCCTCAGATAAAGTCAAACTTTCTTGATTACCATATCTTTGAATTTCTGAGTCCCTTATTTTGTCAATGTTTCTAAGTGTAACGCGAAGAACAAAGGGGAAAGAGGACACCCCTGCCTGGTTCCTCTGCACAAACAGAACTTAGAGAGCCATGATTGAGTTTCTTGTAACTGACTATAAACTCTGTTAGCATAATTTCCAGTATATAGTTTGTACATCATCAGAATGCAAGTTACTAGTCTATAGTTTTTTAGAATGGCTTATAGGTTCACTCCTAGGAGGAGTATTGTTTTTCCTGTTATTAGCCAGGTTACTAGTCTATAGTTTTTTAGAATGGCTTATCAGTTCACTCCTAGGAGGAGTATTGTTTTTCCTGTTATTAGCCAGGTTACTAGTATATAGTTTTTTAGAATGGCTTATCAGTTCACTCCTAGGAGGAGTATTGTTTTTCCTGTTATTAGCCAGGTTACTAGTCTATAGTTTTTTAGAATGGCTTATCAGTTCACTCCTAGGAGGAGTATTGTTTTTCCTGTTATTAGCCAGGTTACTAGTATATAGTTTTTAGAATGGCTTATCAGTTCACTCCTAGGAGGAGTATTGTTTTTCCTGTTATTAGCCAGGTTACTAGTATATAGTTTTTTAGAATGGCTTATCAGTTCACTCCTAGGAGGAGTATTGTTTTTCCTGTTATTAGCCAGGTTACTAGTATATAGTTTTTTAGAATGGCTTATCAGTTCACTCTAGGAGGAGTATTGTTTTTCCTGTTATTAGCCAGGTTACTAGTATATAGTTTTTAGAATGGCTTATCAGTTCACTCCTAGGAGGAGTATTGTTTTTCCTGTTATTAGCCAGGTTACTAGTATATAGTTTTTAGAATGGCTTATCAGTTCACTCCTAGGAGGAGTATTGTTTTTCCTGTTATTAGCCAGGTTACTAGTATATAGTTTTTTAGAATGGCTTATCAGTTCACTCCTAGGAAGAGTATTGTTTTTCCTGTTATTAGCCAGGTTACTAGTATATAGTTTTTTAGAATGGCTTATCAGTTCACCCTAGGAGGAGTATTGTTTTTCCTGTTATTAGCCAGGTTACTAGTATATAGTTTTTTAGAATGGCTTATCAGTTCACTCCTAGGAGGAGTATTGTTTTTCCTCTTATTAGCCAGGTTACTAGTCTATAGTTTTTTAGAATGGCTTATCAGTTCACTCCTAGGAGGAGTATTGTTTTTCCTGTTATTAGCCAGGTTACTAGTATATAGTTTTTTAGAATGGCTTATCAGTTCACTCCTAGGAGGAGTATTGTTTTTCCTGTTATTAGCCAGGTTAACTTTATCTCTTCGTTATTTCTGTGGCAGTCACATGTCTTTTCCTCATGACCAGTAAATGCAAGCTACAGTTTGGGTTTTTCTTTTACAATAAACAACAAGGCATTGCACATCTGCCACTGAACCCCTTGACTGCAACATTTTAATTTCCTTTTCAGCTTGCAAAAGGTAACATCAAGCTACAGAGTGTATTTTTTATAACAAACAACAAGACATTGCACATCTGCTACTGACCCCCCTGACTACAACATTCAACTTTCCTTTTCAACTTGTAAAAGGCATGTAAAGCTGCAAATGCAAGTTAACTCTGCTGTATGTTTTTATCGTTAATTGATACCTGAGCTTGCAGTCCCAGTTAAATTACTTGTTAGCAAGGCTGTATCTCAGTTTTCAATTAATTGCTTATAAAAGCAACTGCATCAGTTCAGGCTGATGAAACATCTAAATGGCAACAAAACCTTTCAGCATTTCGACCAGTGTCTGTTGGTGTTCTGCAAGGGTCAGTACTCTTCCCCCTTTTATTTAATATTCTCATAAATAAATTTCATGCTACTATAATACTTGCCACTTTTGTACAATTTGTTTACAATTCAAGCCTTATCTACTGTGCCCCATCCATCAAACATTATATGAAATCACTCAAAGGTTTTTCACTGACATTGAAATATGGCTAATAAATTCTAACTTGCAGCTTAATGCAAAACAACACCTTAACCAGAAACACACATTTCATATTACTTCGGGTAATAAAACAAAAATAGAAATCAGAAGCCAAGCTAAACTACTCAGAGTCATAATAGATGACAACCTCAAATTTGATCACCACATATTTCATTCTATCAAGAAAACTCACCAAAAAGTTGGTTCCCTCTATAGGGCCAAACACTTGACTTATCAAGCAAGGATTACCTTAGCAGGCAACATACCTCCTTCCTTCTGTATTATCTGCGTAAAGCTAAACTAGCCTCCCTCCTGCTACTATAAAATACCTAAATTTGCAACTAACCAACCTTGTAAAATGTACCATTGCCTTGCATTAAAACAATGAAAACTGGCTTAAACTCCCAAACCAGTTAACATACTCACAAGTAATCATTGCTCACAACCTACTGTACTCTCCAGCCCAGTATTACAAAATACTCCACTATACTATTCACCCACTAGAGACCTTCACTCTAGCAATAAACTCTTACTATGTATCAGTAAGACATTCAACTGCTGGAGACTCTCTCTACTCTCATTATGTCTCAAAACTCTGGAATGAAATCCCTACACATTGAAATGATTAGAAAACTGAAATAGTTTCAAAACTTTGCTTAAACAGCACCTGTGCCAAAGATGGCTGTGTTCTTCCTGCTCACCTGGCTAGCTTTACTCAGGTTACTTTTCTCCAACTATTTGCAGTCACTTTGATTCCCAGTCTTTTGTAACTTATCACTCCTCCTCATACTAAACTTATTTCTTAAACTCTTAATTTTCTCATTCTCTCATACCCCACTACTAACTACAATTATTCCTCTGTCTATCATCCTTTTAGACATTTATCTGTCCATATATCTTCCTCCTCATTTCCATAATTCTCCTTTCATATGTCTCTATTATCATCATTTTTTAATCTACATTACTAATTGTCTATCTATAAATAAGCTCATATACAGATGTTTTACCCTGCAATCATAAATGTGCATCATGCGTAACTTAAATGTGGAGCTTTTCTCCCTGGGCCTCCACTGAAAATAGATTTTACTCAGTCAGATTTTTTCCAGTCAACAAAGACAAATAATCTGCATCTATTTGTGATACACATATAAGTACTTCTTACTCAAGGGTAAATCTTCATGTAAAGAAAACTAGAAGTTACGTCCTGCATTTAGACCTAGAGTTTTCTAGTTAGTAGCTTTTCTTAATTTTTTCAGTATCTCTGGTCATTACTTCATCCCATTTCATACCCTGTGCATTTGAACTTCTTACTGCTTCTTTGACTTCTTCTATTATCCATTCCACATCTTTGTTATGTTCCACTTGGTCTTATAGGTATTTCTAATAAAATATCTTTATTTGGTAGGGTTTCCATTTCTTTTGCTTTGTTTCCCCGTTCTTTATAAAACTTTTTTGGGTCATCAATGAATTGCTTATTTGATAATTGCCCTTCTTAGTTTTTCTGCCTGTGCTGATATATTTAGTTTATTATTTGCTATAGTGTATAATAGATTGTGGTCTGTTCTAATACTGTGCATTGCTATTATCTCATCTATATTTTTAAGTATTTTTGTTCGGCTGTTTCCTCTTCTATAATCTCAAATGCCCACACCTCCTTGTCCCAATTCACTTATAGCCTCTTACTCCAGGTTCCCCATACCTTTAACAATGACACTTCTTGTCCTAATTACTTTATAGTTTTCTATTTGTGTTCGGCTGTTCCCTCTTCTATACTCTTCTAACAATGACACTTCTTGTCCTAATTACTTTATAGTTTTCTCTATTTGTGTTCGGCTGTTCCCTCTTCTATACTCTTCTAACAGTGACACTTCTTGTCCTAATTACTTTATAGTTTTCCCTATTTGTGTTCGGCTGTTCCCTCTTCTATACTCTTCTAACAGTGACACTTCTTGTCCCACTACTTTATAGTTTTCTCTATTTGTGTTCATTTTATTTCCCTCTTCTATACTCTTCTAACAGTGACACTTCTTGTCCTAATTACTTTATAGTTTTCTCTATTTGTGTTCGGCTGTTCCCTCTTCTATACTCTTCTAACAGTGACACTTCTTGTCCTAATTACTTTATAGTTTTCCCTATTTGTGTTCGGCTGTTCCCTCTTCTATACTCTTCTAACAGTGACACTTCTTGTCCTAATTACTTTATAGTTTTCCCTATTTGTGTTGACTGTTCCCTCTTCTATACTCTTCTAACAGTGACACTTCTTGTCCTAATTACTTTATAGTTTTCCCTATTTGTGTTAAGCCGTTCCTCTTCTATACTCTTCTAACAGTGACACTTCTTGTCCTAATTACTTTATAGTTTTCCCTATTTGTGTTCGGCTGTTCCTCTTCTATACTCTTCTAACAGTGACACTTCTTGTCCCAAATTGCTTTATAGTTTTCCCTATTTGTGTTAGGCTGTTC